>NC_091015.1:67805029-68032529 GCF_041296385.1 Aphelocoma coerulescens | reverse complement strand
AAATATCTGAAATGGTCTGCATTCTCAAGTGAGTATCTTTAAGGTAAACAGCCTTTACAGTAAGATACTGGAACATGGATCCTTTCTCCCCTTGTGAAGTAGAGGAGTTAAGAAAAAAAATGATCAAGCACCTCAGAACTTTGGCATGTATAATGAGGAATAAGGACCACACTTTATAATAAAACCAGATAATTAATTTGTAGTTACTAGTAGATTTAAAGGAGAAGAACGTAAGACCCCTTTTTTACCTTATGTTGGAATGAGCTGGATAGAGAAAAGGAGCCCTGAACATTTTTACCCACGGTTCTAATTTAAAGTTCAAATATCTGAAGCTCCTGCAAAGGCAAAAGTTAAGCCTAGTCATCATGTTATCCATGCATGGAATGAAGCTGACATACTGTAAAACTCCTCTGCTAGTTCTTGCTCCCTGTGTTCTGCAACCTCATTTGAAAGATGGCCCTATTGCAGCAGCATCATTTTTATGTTCTGTACTTAGGCCATTTTCCAGTGAGTATCTGCAACAAAAAGTCTTTTTTATTGCTACTCCAGAGAGGAGAAATATCCCTTTGGATAAACAAGCTTTACATCCATTTGTTCTTCTCTACTATTCTTATATTTCTCAAGTCACTCTAAGCCCACTTTGAACTAAGGACTTTAAACTTCTAACTTCTGAAATTATATACCTGGAAAAGCAAGATGGCCAACTCATGTATAAATAAACATGCAAAATCTGCAAAAGGTTTCCTGGGAAACCAAGAGATTTAAAATAGTCAGCAGTAAGCAATGCTGATACAATACTTCTAAATTTATAGTGGCCCAAATGCAGGACTCAGAAGAAAAACCTAGACTGAAGGCAAAAGACAAATCTATACAGCAACTTAAAACTTCCCCCAAAATTTCAGAGAAGTTATTTTCTTCTAAAGAATTTTTTCTGTCACCTAGTGCCACAACTTTTATTTTGATGTTGTAATTTTTAAAAATTGAAGTTGAAAGACAGAAACAATTACATGAAACAGGATATCTTGAAATTATAACTAATGCCTCTAACTGAAAATAAGCAGTATTTCAATGAGAGGCACATTTCTCACAACCCAAGGATGTAATAAGAGATGTTCTTTGATTAAATGTTTTTTCCTTTATTCTCAGAATGGCTTTCATAATTATGCTGAATTTTAAAATTGGGGTGGTTTTTGCTGAAAAGATGATTTTTGCTTCAGTAACACATTAGCATGCCATCTGCCACTTAATGCTGATCACTTACAGCTTATTTCCTCTTACCTTCATGGGAACACAGCATAACCATCACACTTTCCTCCATCTTTCACCTTCTCTGAGAAAACTGGTGCCCTATTAAGGAATTTAATAGTATAATTTTTAGGATACCTGTAAGTTTTACATAGTGTAAAGAAGTGTCTTTAAGCTAATACCAGAAAAAAATTGACACCTCTACCTTGCCAGCCTCCTGCTGACTTCAGTTTCCTGAATCAACTGAGATTCCACTGGCCTTACTTACACTTTTCTCAGAGAGATGAACTGCTATGAGGTTGGCACTTGATGAAAAAGTCCTTAATACGAGTATGTACTGTTTAAAATGCTCTATGACTGTTAATAGAGGTCACTAGCATTAGCATGCAGTGTTTCAGTACTAGCTTCTACTTGCACCTGAGTTTAAAAAAAATGAAATCTGTTGCATTTGGCTACTTTGAGTAATAGAAATTCTACAACCCTCTGGTGGGCTACAAAACCTCTAAACATACCTTCTTGGTATTTTGCATGGCCAGACATTCATGCACACAATCAGTAGTCACTTATTGAGGGTATAGCAAAGAAATTCAGCCTGCAGCTCCAGACAGCAATTGAGCAGACAAAAATAGAATGCTCCAACAACAGATGATAAGCTCTTGCCTGGCAGACAGGCATACAAAAGACTTTATACAAGATAAAATATCTGAAAATCTATAGCAAGTTTCATTGGCTAAGCTCCAGACTTAGTAGGGAAGAAATCCAAGTTTGTATTCTACACATTGAAAACATAAAAGAACATTTTTACTGTAATCTGCCTGAACATTGAACATTTTCTGTCTCTCTTCTAAGAAAAATTTTGATGTCTGAAAGTTTCAGAAGTATGACTTATAACAAAACCCCCCAATATTAATAAAAAAAAAAAGGAAGCAGAAGCACAAGAGTTTTGTATACAAATTTGTGTTGTTTACATGGAAAATCTGAGTTAAATTCCCAGGAATTATTGTTCTTTAATGTCTTAAATCCCAGACATCTTCACTTACTTTCATGAAAGGTATGAAAATCTGTAATTTTTCATTGATTTTTTGCCAGAGGTTTTTTGTTTTAGGCTTAAAACTCACATAGCTTCTCTGCTAAGTCTGCGTACTTTGAAATATCTGGCATCCTTATTCTCTATGTGAATCATAGCTAGTGTGCACAAACAAATAGTATTTTTTAAAAATACAGTATTTATTGAAATTTCCAGTGTCACAGATAGAATATAGGACTTAGAAAGCTCATCAGTTAAAAATTACTGGATGAGAGACAGTCCACCCTGCACAAGACACCTAGACAATGCAGTAATTCTGGTTCAAAAAAGTTCAATATGCCCAAGAGTCTTATTGACCAGTTCCACATTTCTTGAGTTCAGGTCTTGAAGTTGTAACACTTAAAAGAAAATTACATTTACATTTCAGTAAGACAGTTATCATTGCTATGACGCAGCCCACTGTGGGGCTGGGGCAGCGAGATGCCAATCAGCCCCGGACCGTCCCGTGGAAGACATAGACTCAGAGGGTGGGTCAAGGGGCAGCTCAGAAGCTTAAGCCGCATCCCCCCCTGGGCGGCGCCCGGGTCCAAGCTCTCTCCCCCTGTTCGGGAAATTTCTCAGTTACTCGGGTGTTCACTGGTTCTGTTATAACTCCCGCCTCTCAGTTTCCCCCATTGGTTCTTGTTGAATTGTATCCTCCCCCTGGCTTGTAACTCATTGGTTGCTTTTCCCTTTCCCTGTGGTTTTCAACCCCCCTATAAAACTGAAGGAAAGCCTCATGGGGGATCCCAGATTAAGATCATTGTCATGTTCTGGTTGCAAAACTTCTGACAATAAACCTGTTGGAAGCCAGACAAGAACCCCCTCTCTCTTCCTTTATCTCTGAACCGTGAGCCTGTATCATTGGCTCCTGCTGTGTCTCCTCTGCAAAGAAGCCAGTGAGCGCAACCAGCCAGCACCTTTCCTGATGCTGAGGTCGCTTCTGCGATGCACAGAAGTAATGCAGCTGGACTCTCTCTGATTGAGGGCACGCCAGAGCTCGTGCCTCGAGCACTGAACTGCGTTAGGTTATATCTTTAAACTAACCTGATGTCAACATTAATAAACTTGTTCTCGGGAAAAAAAGCTGTATTTACCATTAAGTAGATATTAGCCACTGATTTCAAATCGGGTATTTGCCTAATTGTCGAAACAGGTTGGAAGTTAAGCATTGGCATGCATATTTTTCTCTTCTAGTTCCACGTTATTTGATTTTACTCTTTTACAGCTGTTTAACTGTTGTTTTAAAACCTGAATACTAGTGGTAGTTGAAATGAACCCTTGATTTTATGTCAAGGGAGTGTTTTCATAACACTCAATTTGTAATGATTTTTTGCAGCCTTTGATAAACAGCCTAGGACACTAGTGGATTATTTCATTTGTACATATAAATGCAAGCAAATCCCCTTTCATTCTTTTAATAGCAACTTATCTTCTAGCATTCATGGAGAAACTCAGGAGGACTAGAAATTCTAGACCTGTCGAAACCTCCAAAGAGACTGTCAAAACCTCCAAAGTGGTCTTAAATAATGTAAGATAAATCTTCCCAGACATTTTCAAGGCTTAATAGTTGTCTCTATTAAGTTAATAGTTGTCTCATTTTGTGGTGTTAGCTCACTGTCAGCCCATGCAGATGTAGAACAAACCTTATTATATTAGCTATGCTCTGACTAATGTCAAGAAATGGAATAAATATCAGACCTTTACATTTAAATAAAAATTTACAATATTCAACAAAGAAATCAGAGAGGAGATAGTTTAGTGCAGGGTGGTTCTGTAAGAAATTTAGACTTTCTTTAAATCAGAGCCTCTGACTAGGAAAATCATCCAACTCACAGTCCATTAAAAGCTAAGAGAATACAAAACTCTCATCACCTTTCTCCTATTCTTTAACTCAAAATCTGTTGTTAGCCATTGATGGAGGGAGAACACTGAGCTAGAGAGCCCTCATCCTACCACAACTTTCTTCAATGTGGTGTTGGGGAGGATGAAAGTTTGGTAAGAAAGTTTCACAGGCATGTAGGCTTGGCAGAAAGATCTCTGAATGTAGAAACTGGGGATGAGGTAGAAATGGAAGCAAGTTTTGGTACAGAGTAAAAGATGTTTTGCTGAGACATTGATCGCTGAGTAACTGAGAAGGCAAAGGTTGGAGATGAGTTGGAAGGAGATTTTTAGGAGTAGGACAAAGGTATGTGACAACAAACAAAGACATGTTTTTCACCAAGTAAATAAGTCTCAAGAAGAGCATAAGTAAAGAGAAAACATGTCTTTACCAAAAAGAGAGATATGGCAGGCAAACAAGAAATGTTGATGTAGCAATAAGAAGAAAGGTCTGAGAATTTTCCACTGTAAGCTTAAATTGTAACTTACTTGCTCTTGTGATTGGATAATAATGACTATAATAGGTGATGGTAGTAGTTATGATAGGCTATAGGCAAATGTAAAGGTATTGTGTATGGTGCTTATTGGTTGTTACGTGTTTAGATACTCTGCAAAGAAAAGTATATAATGCTTTGTAACTTGAACAGAAAGTGGCTTCAGGTATGCCTACAGCTGGAGCTGGCAGCTGTAGGGCTGGCTCTGGATACCCACTCCCTGAAATGCTGTAACTTCGCCTATGCAATAAACAGCTTTCAAGAGAGCCGTCTGAAGTCCAGACATCCTTCGTGAAACTTTCTCCTATAATGTGGTATCTTACTTGAGGAAAAATGTTGCAACATATGATTTGAAGTTACAAGTTTTTAGATGTATTTTAGTTTGAGGGAATTGAGAGTAGAGGTCTCTGTGTTTTGTGTTCACTGTTTTAGTCAGCTTGCCTTTACTATCATCTTACAGCAGAACTTAAGGATGGAGTTTCTATAATACTAAGTGTTTCAGAGAAAGGGCTTACTGAATATGTAGTGAAAGTCCCTAGGTAAGCCTGAGTCATAATCATGTAAACCCACAGTACTGGCAAAAGTAGGTATGAATGTTGTGCCAGTATCAGATTTTGCTGTATTGACTGATGACACGCATGGTGATAATGCTGATTATGGTAAAGAAATGTTTACCTTGAGTGAGTGATTGCACAGAGAATCTGCATTGTATTGAAAAATGCTGGCTTACCAAGTGAGGATAGACCTACAGAGGTTAATGACCTTCCTGAGATATTCTGATCTTCTGATCTTAGGAAGAGAATTAAAAGCCTCAGAAGAGACAGCAAGGGATGAGGCTGTGCATTGTTTTAGAATTTTCAGTAAAAAAAATTTTTGATAGTATCTTGATTCTTGAGCAAAGATGGGTATCTGTGGTTTCTATGAGTTAGGGTGGTTTTTAGTTCCTTGTAATATATAGGATCAGAGAATTACCTCTTAGCCATATACAGTAGTTCCCACTGTGCAAGATTACTTACAGTAGTTGATTAGATGTGACAGCAGACAGCTTTTTTGCAAGAGAAAACAGTCCAGTGATTCTTCTCAAAGTTCTATCAATTCTTATCCTAAAAATGTTTAGATGTGTTGTAAATTGTCTAGTCTGACCTTTTTTTTTTTTTTTTTAAGTTACCATGGGGGACGGGATCATTATGAACAATTTGTTGGATAGAACCAATCAAAACATTCTTCTAACTTTACATAATAATACATGAAAATGCAGTGCATAGTTTCTTTGGGCAGAAGCTTGACATTTGGGGAAGAAAAATAGTACGCACTGGGCCAGCTGTAGTTTAGATACTCATGCCATTGAAACACTGAGCTTAGAATAAACCACATGCAAAAACATGCAAAAAGAGCATACTTACCACTATTCACTCAATGGTGAAACTGTGTATATGAAGTCATATCAGTACCACCAGAATTATCTCAATTTATTATGAAGAGGAACACATTTTTCAACACAGTATTTTCATCTCTGTTTCAGTTCTAATGCTTGAAGGGAAAAAGAATTCCATACATGCTTGTCGGGAGAGGCGCGGGAGACAAGCACCACGATATCATGATCAGCAAGTCTCAACTTTATTGTCTTCTCATCTCATATTTATACAGCACTTAAACAGCTCATACATATTGCAAAAGCTGAGCTCATGATTGGTCATCTTCTCTCGTGGGAACAACACGCCTTGCGGCAACAGTTTCCTCATTCCAGTTTGCTCCTTCTGCAGGGCTGGCTGGTTTCGTATCCTGTTGCACATCCTGTTGATAAGAAACCGCTTCTCCCAGGATAAGCTGACCTTTACAATCTGCAAGGCTCTATCTTATCATGTCCTCTACTGCGCAACCATTCCTCAGATAAGTTCTCCACACTTCCCCCGTTTTCTTTATGCGCTATCATGCTCAGAGTTGTTGTTTTTAGCAGTACTCTTTTGATACAAGTTAGAGCGCAACTGAACAGGGCTAATCCTACCAAAACTATGATCAATAAGAGAAACAATGTTTTCACCATGCTTCTTACCCAACCACCCAATCCCAGTTCTGACTAGCCCATCTAGGCCAAAGAAACCTGTATCTTCCTTAATTTTTTGACAGTGACTTATAAGCTGTTGAATCTCTGTATGAATAGAGCGAGAATGATCATTTAGATCCATGCAGCATAGTCCCTCAAATTCTTCACACCCGTGTCCATGAGCTAACAACAGAAAATCAATAGCAGCCCTATTTTGTAATACAGCATGTTGGACTGTGCTTAAATCATCTGCTAGCGCGGACAGTACTCGTTCCATTTGCTTGCTTCACTACCCAGCAGCTTAATCTCTCTATATTGCGATGAGCCCGAGCTGCTGCGGCGTTAGGTGTACCGGTGCGCATGGGTCTGATCCTTTTAGTAAGGGACGGAGCTGATCTAAAAGAACATTGGGGATTCCTACTATTGGCTTCAACCACTGCAGATCACCTAACAGTTTTTGAGTGTCATTTAAAGTGGTGATTGAGGCTTGGATATGTAGTTTTTGAGGCTTCACTCTTTGATAGGTGATGACCCATCCTAAATACTTCCACGAGGAGGATATTTGAATTTTGTTAGCAGCTATTACTAAAGACCATTCTTGAAGAGAGGAGGTAATAAGCTGAATTTCTGTTTGGTCAAAAGGCTCCTTCTGTGCAAACAAAATATCATCCATATAATGATAAATGATGGTCTGAGGTAACTTTTGTCGCAGTGGCTGCAATGCTGCATCGACATACAATTGACATATGGTGGGAGAGTTGCGCATTCCTTGCGGCAATACGGTCCACTCAAAACGTTTGTCTGGTTCACCACGATTAAGAGCAGGCAATGAAAAGGCAAATTGCTTCGTATCATCTGGATGTAGTGGAATTGTGAAAAAGCAATCTTTCAAGTCAATAATAAGAAGAGGCCAATCTTGTGGCAACATTGCTGGATTAGGGAGTCCTGGCTGCAGTGCTCCCATAGGCTCCATACGAGCATTGACAGTTCGAAGGTCTTGTAGCAGACGAAACGTGCCATTCTTCTTTTGGATGACAAAAATTGGGGTGTTCCATGGGCTTGTCAACGGCTTAAGATGTCCTTGTTGAAGCTGCTCATTGACTAGAGCGTGTGCTTGAAGCAGATTTTCCCGCTTTAAAGGCCATTGCTTAACCACTACAGGGTCATTGTCAGTCCACCTTAGTGGCAGTGGGAAATTCCAAGCAACGGCCCTTAGCAGAAATGGCGATCATCGGTAAGCACAAAACCCATTTGGGCCAATACATCTCTTCCGATGAGGCAGTCAACTGTGGGGGGTAGAGGGGCGATAGAAAAAGTTGCAGTAGTTTTCTTGCCCTCAATTTCTACAGTTATCAGCAGAGATTTGTGTGCTAGTTTCATTCCTCCGACACCAGTGATGGCTGTCATTGCTGGCAGAAGAGGCCAATGTGAGGGCCATGTGTTCACATCGACAATGCTGGAGTCTGCCCCTGTGTCTAGGAGGCTCTGTAACGTGATTGTTTCTCCTTTATAGGTTAGGGCACACGGCTTCCGTGGACGGCTATTAAGATCAATGGTGAGCAAGGTAAGTTCCCCAGTTGAGCCGCAGCCTGTATGAGCATTTGGTTGAGCCTGCAAGGGTTGCATGCCTTGTGTAGCTTGAGACAAAGGTACAAATTGAGCTAGTCTTTGGCCTTTGGGAATTCTTACAGGTGGATAAACAGTATAAGCTAGTATGAAGATATCACCCTGTGAGTCAGCGTCCACCACGCCTGGTTGAACGAATAGTCCTAGGGCAGTGGCAGATCATCGGCCAAGAATCAAGCCTCCTACTGGTGTACCATTGAGGCAGATGGGTCCTGTGAGTCCTGTAGGGATGTTATGGACTTCAGACGTCAGGAGATCACAGTCTACTGAGGCTGCCAAGTCCAGACCGAGGCTGCCACCTGTTGCTGGCTGGAGGCAGGGCAAGGGTTTGCAGCTGCTATTTGTGTCCCTGCACGGCTGCTGGATGCGCTGCTCCAGGAGTTTCCCTGCTTCTTGTTACGGCAGGCATTCGAGTTATGCGTGTTGGATTGGCATTTGTTGCACCAAACTCCAGATGCTGAGCACTCCCGACGAATGTGGCCCAACTGGCCACATTGATAGCATCTCATTCTGTTTCCCCCTTGAGGCAACCGGGGGCGCGTAGCTGCTGCTTGGAGGGGAGCAAGGGCTGCCATCACCTGCGTCTGAGCACTAGCTGCTTGTTCTTTCAATCCTTCCCCCAGTTTCTCTAATGCGTGGACCAAGAAGGCTTGAGCACCTGTGGGCAAGGTCGCAGCTTTATCTAGTAATGCCTGAGTGGTCCAATCACCAGGTATAGAGGTAATCAAAGACCTGGTGGTAGGGTTGCTATTTTGCAAAATGCACTGTCTTAAAATGGCATCTTGCATATGGTCGGGTGTCCCTGCCCTAGAGATAGAATCCATAACCTTATCAACAAAGGAGCTTAATGATTCATCACGACCCTGCTTGATGCTCATATATAGGGGGGTCCCTCCCGATGTCCTGACTTTATCCATCGCTCTCTTAGCTACTGCCATGGCCTCCCTAAGTTTATGCGGCCCTAGTCCAGCTTGAGCTTCAACTCTGAGATACGGGCCCTGTCCCATAAGCTCGTCTACAGTAAGGCCTGTTAAGGGGTCCCCTTGGGGTCTGGGGAGATTAGCGCTACGTGCCGCTTCCTCTCTCCACCTTGCCTCAAAAAGCAATCTCTGAGAAGGGGTGTAAATGAGTTTCGTGATGGCCAGGATATCGGCAGGCAGAAGAATGTGGGCATTAAAAAGATAATCTAACATTTGCTTAGCTGGTTCACTAGACACCCCAAAGCTACCGACTGTTGCTCTCAGTTGGGACAGGAGTTTCCAGTCGAGATGCGCAAACTGCGCATTCTGGCCCCCTTGCGCGTTAGTAGTGAAAACGACAGGGAAAGCCATCGCTTCTTGTGCAGCCGCCAGGAGCTCGGAATCTCCCCTTTCCATGCCGTCTCGGGCAAGCGCCTGCCACAACTCTCTCCTCCTTGCTGCCATAGCCTCCGCCAGGTCAGATTCTGCCCCAGGGACAGGCTCCGTGGCATTAGAGGGGTCGGGCAGGAGCGGCTGGTGTGAGGGGGTTAATGCAGAGGTGGTGATTGAAGCGGAAGGCGAGGGGGCCGGCAAGGGGGTAGACAGCGCAGGGGATTGACCGTCAGTGGGCGGTGGCTGTGGCGGAATCTCCACAGTGGCAAAGGCAGGGGGATTAGGGGCAGTGGGGTAAACTGAGGAGTCATAATCTTGGTTACGTGAGTGCGCAGCCTTGATACCTTCGACTGCTCGCTTCTCTGCCTGCACTAACAGTAGCTCATTATGAACTGCTTTCCAAAGTTTACTTATTTTCTTGGCTGGCTTATCGTCGTCTAAAACAAGGCTAAAAAGTTGATCCCCATACCTCCGCCATTCTACTAATTCGTGAATGCTGTGAGGGTCGGCAAAGAAGCCATAGGAACGCGCGTGAGTTAGCAGGGAAGGGAGGTCTTTTTCTAAGTCAAAAGCTTTAAAGTGACGCCTAAGAAGAAAGGCTTTAAACAAATCCTGTGCTGCTTGCCTATCCATACTTACGACGGTACCGTTGCTAGCCCCTCCAGGCTTCGGCAGCACGTATCAGCAAACCCACCGGTGTGGTCGTTCGGGCACGGAGACGGGAACGCAGTTGTCCTCCGCTCTGATTGCCGTCCGTCTAGCTGCGGGGCCTGAACCCAACGCACCTCTCCTTGTGGAAGTGGGGGTAGAAGGGGATCAGGGACGTGCCTTCTGTTTGGGCGCCAGATGTCGGGAGAGGCGCGGGAGACAAGCACCACGATATCATGATCAGCAAGTCTCAACTTTATTGTCTTCTCATCTCATATTTATACAGCACTTAAACAGCTCATACATATTGCAAAAGCTGAGCTCATGATTGGTCATCTTCTCTCGTGGGAGCAACACGCCTTGCGGCAACAGTTTCCTCATTCCAGTTTGCTCCTTCTGCAGGGCTGGCTGGTTTCGTATCCTGTTGCACATCCTGTTGATAAGAAACCGCTTCTCCCAGGATAAGCTGACCTTTACAATCTGCAAGGCTCTATCTTATCATGTCCTCTACTGCGCAACCATTCCTCAGATAAGTTCTCCACACATGCTAACAATTATGGGCACAATAAAAGCACGCTAAAAGACCTAATGAAAGCTGATTTAAATAAAAATATTACACCAAACCTACAAAATTTACTCTCTCTCAAATTGACACCTCTATTTTTGATGTAGCCACAACATTATTGCTGCTTCAAGTAGTGAAGCCACAGATGTGATTCCTGTAAAGTATACACACCGAAAAAAGGACTGTTCAAAACAGTTAATTTCACTGACTAATGAAGAGTGGATTGCAGGGCCACTAGGTTTGAATTTGCCTGGCCTTTTCAACAGCCCATCTCCCTGATCATTTTAGTTAACTTCTGCTCTCTGATTGCTGACTTCTTTGCCTTCATGAATCTGGTGAGGTGGGAAAATAAGACACAGCCCTGTCCCTTTCTGTCTTTTTTATGGAATGAATTTAAAAAGTGTGTGCTTCTGGCAACTGGACAACAGAATAATTCCTCCTTTTCCCATTTCATAGCATCATGGAATGATAGAATGCTTTGGGTTGAAAAGGACCTTAAAGATCATGTATTTCCAAACCCCCTGCCATGGGCAGGGATGCCACCCACTAGACCAGCTTGCTCAAACCCCATCCAATCTGGTTTTGAACGCTTGTTGGAATGGGGCATCCACAGCTTCTCTAGGCAACCAGTTCCAGTGCTTCACCACCCTCAAAGTAAAGAATTTCTCACTAATATCTAATTAAATCTAGCCTCTTTCAGCTTAAAGCTTTTCCCACTTGTCCTATCACTCGCTTCATGTCCTTGCAAACAGTCCCTCTCCAGCCTTCTTGTCAGCCTCCTTTAGGTACTGGAAGGCTGTTTTACATTCTCCCCAAAGCTTTCTCCTCTCCAGGATACACAACCCCAACTCTCCTAGCCTTTCCTCATAGTGGAGGTATTTCAGCCCTCTGCTCATCTTCATAGCCTCCTCTTTACAGATTTACATCTTTCTTGTGTTGGGAGGCCCTAGAACAGGACCCAGTATTCCAGATGGGGTCTCACAAGAGCAGAGTAGAGGGTAAGAATCACCTCCTTCAACTTGCTGATGCTTCTTTTGATGCAGCCCAGGATATGGTTGGCTTTCTGGGCTCCAGGCACACATTGTTAAGACATGTTGAGCTTCTCATCCACCAACACTCCCAAGTCCTTCTCCCCAGGGCTGCTCTCAATCCATTCTCCATCCAGCTTGTATTTGTGCTGGAGATTTCCCTGACCCAGGCACAGGACATTGGATTTGGCCTTGTTGAATTCCATGAGGTTCACACAGGCCAGCATCTCATACCTGCCCAGCTCTCATCCAGGTCCCTCTGGATGGCATCCCTTTCCTCCAGTGTGTCAACTGCACCACACAGTTTGGTGTCATTGACAAACTTACTGAGTGTGCATTCAATCCCACTGGTCACATCACTGACAAAAAAGTTAAACACCTCCAGTCCCAATACTGACCACTGAGGAAAGCTACTTGTCACTGGTGTCCACTTGGACATCCAGCTATTGAGCACACCTCTTTTGAGTGTGACCATCCAGCCAGTTACTTACCCACCAAGTGATCCATCCATCAAATCCATGTCTCTTCAGTTTAGAGACAAGGATGTTGGGAGGGACAATGTCAAATGCCTTGCACAAGTCCATGTAGATGATGTCAATTGCTCTTTCCTCCTCCACAACAGCTGCAACTACAGCAGAAGGCCACCATATTTATTAGACACTATTTACCTTTAGTCAAGCCATGTTGGCTGTTGTAAATCACCTCCTTATTTTTCATGTGCCTTAGCATATTTTCCAGGAGGATCTGCTCCATGATTTTACCAGGCACTGAGTTGAGACTGACCACTCTGCAGTTCCCTGGGTTTCCTTTATTTTCCTTTTTGAAAACTGGGGTTATGTTTCCTTTTTTCCAGTCAATGGGAACTTTAATGGAATGCTACAACTTCTCAAATGTGATGAATAGTGGCTTAGCCACATCATTGGATTCTTCCCTCAGGAACCATGGATGAATCTCATCAGCTGAAATGGACTTGTGCACCTTCAGGTTCCCTAGATGTTTTTGAACCTGATCTTCTCCTAGAGTGGGAGGCCCTTCCTTCTCCCAGTTTCTCTCTTTTCCTTCTGCAGCATGACTGGAGCACTTGCTGGTGAAAACTGATGCAAAAATTTCATTGAGTACCTCAGTCTTCTCCATGTTTTGGATAACCAGGTCTCTCATATCCTTTCTGGGAGGACCCACATTTTCCTTAGCCTTTTTTATTGCCAACATACCCATAGAAGCTTTTTTCATTACCCTTGATGTACTTAGACAGACGTGCTTCAGCCTTTAATGTCTAATAGCCAAAGATTGATGCCATGATGATTTCTGCCTTTTCTTTTATACCCCTTTTATACCTTTTTATAACTTCTGTGTTCTTAGTGGGTTTTTGCCTACATTCTTGGGCTTGTTTGTCAAGCTAGGAGACTAAACATTTTAGAAGCTTCATAGTTAGGGATCAGAAAGCCCCAGACACCAAGGTCCTCTCCAGAACACATTCTGTAAACTAAGATAGAACCATCCAGGGGAAGGTTCCTTTGGGAGGGGGGCTCATTCGAGCCTCTTGTTAGGGAATCTTTAATAGATATACTAATTAGTAAGACCTGTAATGTTATACCAGATCTTTTGTGGGGTGTGCATTGTGGTGTACATTTCGGTTCATTTGATCTGGACTTAGTGCACCTAAGGATCCTTAAAATAAATACAAAGGTAAAATCCCTTTTTCCCTTCTAACCGTGTTTGACTCTTGATTTTAAGACCAGGAAAAGGCATTAGATCATGCCCACATAATGCCCTTATCCAGGATTTCCTAATGTACTAATCTCATTCGCAGAGGGCTGCATCAAATAAAAAAGAGTATTTCCCACTCTTGCTACAAACACAGTGGAAGCTTTCAATATCTCACTGATTCTAGGACCATAACCTTTTCAGACAGTTTTAAGACATGTACAGGAAAAAGACTGATACAGCTGAGAATCAACTGAGAATCAGAAAAAGAGAACTGTGTAAGAAAGAAATTATGCTAAAAAGAATGTAAATTTATGTTAATGGATAAAAGCTTTCTTTGAGAGAAATTCATAGGCCAGAACAGAAAATAAGGGTTTTCCTAACTTTCATGTTTACTCAGAAGATTCAAACCATTTTCACCACCACTTCAAAATATTTGTTTTTCTGGTTAAGCTCTGAGTTTGTATTTTGGTCCTCCGTTGGTATAAGTGTTCTGGGTTACAATATGGAATGTAACCAAAGTATGTATTCTACCACCGTCTACATTACCTTCTGATTAACTGTTAAGATGGGTGGAGCAGTGTTTCTTTATCTTTGCCATGACTCAACCGTGGTAACTCCCTCCAGGGAAGCAGCTCTGTCTTGGGGTGATTTTTATGATGATACTCTGTTCCCTGATTGTCTGCTATATGCTCAGAAATGGTTGCTGTAGCTTTAATGTGGGTCTGGGGGAGGGGGGAACCTTGGGGCTCTTGCATGGGCTTTTTCAAAGCCTCATTCTCAGGTGTCTGTGGTGCCATGGGCACTGCTTTACTTTTTGCTTAGTTAGCTTGGTTTTTTGTTAGCTTAGGCAAGAAGTTTTTTCCTTTCCCTGGCCTTGGAGACTGCGACAGCAATCTTTGGGTGGCTTTTTTCCTGAACTGTTCAATTTGGTTTTGGTCTGAAATCAGAGAGAACAATCTGTGGGAGACGAATCAGCTGGGGACCAGCAGGGAGCCAAGGGGCTGCTCCATCCCAGCACCAGACCTCGGAAAGTTTGAACCAACAAGAGAAAGGACACCAAAATCCACCAGCTTCATCTGCTGTGAAGAGGAGACCAACATCTCAGATTCACCAGGTTCTCATCTGGTTTTGCCCAAGCTGCTGTGTGAACCTTTCAGTTTTTTTTTCTTCCCTGAGACAAAAGCTGGCACCATTCTGTTTCTCCCAACCACTTGATTGACTGTTATTTTTTTTCTTTCGCTGGCCTTTTGGGGGTTTTATTGTTCCGGGGTGGGGGAGGGAGGGGTAAGGTTCTGACAATTCAATATCTAGCATTAGTAATTTTTTTTCTCTGCCGTGCAGGCATTCCATTTGTCAATTAACTGTTGGGTTTTTTCACTTTCATCCAGTAATATTCATTTCTTATCAGCAGGAATTGCTGAAACTCTTTACTTTAGAGGAAATGCTCATTCTAGAGTGGTTTTCTCCTAAACTTGTCTCTAAACCAAGACAAGCAGCATCATCCACCCTAAGGGGGTCATCTCTGCTAATGGGCCATCAAGGACTTCCAAGAATGACTCATAGAATTACATCATCCTATTGTGAAATTCCCCACCCTGGGGGAGGTACCGAACAGTCCTGCCTGTATATAATCTGGGGCTGGGGACACCATGAAGGCACCACTGGACAGAGGACAAGAACTCTCGACCACCTCCACTGGACCTCCTGAGAAGGACCAGACATTTCCACAGGACCACATCCATCACTCCAATGGGACTGCAACAACCATTTAATTGGACTGCTACCACCACCCTGACAAACAGGGTGGCAGGTTGTACCCCGACTTTGTCAGTTTAAGCCAGTGTTTCTGTACTACTGCCTTCATTGTAATTTTCCTATTACGCTGTTTCTCCGACTTGAAATCTGGAGGGGTTTTCAGCCACTGGGAGCTGGCAGAAGAGGGTTTTACCCCTCGTGTGCTGACACAAAGAAGCCTGGAGCTCAACACTGAAACCCCTCTGGAAGGCAGCACTCAGTACCCAACACATAATGAAAAAGGGGCTGTATCTTTCTGTCGCTGTTAAGCAGGCACGCAGGCAAAGGCAAAGAAATAAAGAGAGGGGATTCTCCATATGTGTTCCACGCAGGTTTATTCCAGTGAAAAGACAGGGACAAAGAGGCCAGTTGTTGGGTGGGTCCAGGGATCTTATACTGGGTACAGAATAGGTGGGGAAAGGGATCTCAGCCAATGGGATAGAGAGAAGCAGGGGGGATTGGCAGGAAGGGAACCATTGGGAACAACACATAGGAGGGACTCAGGGAAGGATCCAATGGGGTGTTGAGGAACAAAGAACTCCCCAGAACCAATACACATCAAGGAAGGAAAATGAGTATACATAAATTCATACACAAAACAAGGGGACAAAATATCAACCAATCAGGGGAAAACATGCAAAAGACAAAACAAGGGAATCATGGGTTCTCACCATGACTGAAAGTTACTTGCTAAACTTGGGTTGCTAACCACCACAGCTGGTTGTCTGAGTTCTTCTCAGGAGAAAGAGTAGCTGCAGCCATCTGCACTGCTACAGAAATCTCTCACAAGGTATTTGTGTGGAGTTAATTTCTCCCACTGGTTTACTTTCAAACTAGCACAATAGGGAAGAGCTGACAAAGATTTCCACCTGTGCGGAAACTAGATATATGATTGTCTGACACGGAGACATACCCAATTTGACTTTAGTTTCACTACCAACAGTGTGATTGTTTCACATCAACAATGAAGCCATGAATATGAGAGGCTCAGGATAATAGCAAAAGCCTGGTTGTAGAGCCAAAATGCTTTCAGTTCTGACTAAGCTACATTGAAATCCTTGGCAGAACATTTTCTCTGGCTGTGTTGCTAGACTTACCCAGATTGATGCTTCAAAGGATATGTTTACCTCTGTTGTCTTGAACGATGCTGATTTCCAAAATATTCTATGTATCTGAAATAAAAATAAGTAAAGCGTCTTGTTTTTCCCCTTCTCCTATAATAATATGTCTTTACAAATATTGAAAAAAAAGCTGAAAGAAACAAGTTTTTGTTTCACTTTGATCTTTGCTCACCAAGAGGTCCACAACTGCCAAGAAAGATTTAATCATTAACTAGACTTGTAGAATCATAGAATGGTTCGGGTTGCATGGGATCTTTAGATGATCTGATCCAAACTCTCACCATGGACATGGAAATCATAGATCAGTTTGCTCAAAGCACTATCCAGCATACCTTGAACATTTCCAGTAATGAAATGGGAACAGAGTACAGGTGAACAATCACCTCCCTTGATCTATGGGCTACACTTTTTTTATGGATGCAATTTGCTTTCTGGGCTGCAAGTACATATTGCTGGCTCATGCAAAATTTTTCGTCCACCTCTACCCCAAGACCTTTTCTGCAGGGATACTATGAATTCATTCATCACCCTGTCTGTGTTGATGTTGGGGATTTTCCAAAGGTGCAAGGCTCTGTGCTTGGACTTGTTGAAATTCATGAGGTTCACATGTCCCCATTCCTCAAGTCTTAAAGGTCCCTCTTGGTGGCATCCCTTCTTACAAGCACATCAACCACACCATTCAGTGTGCTGTCCAAAACTTGCCAAGTGTGCACTCAATCCCATTGCCTGTGTCACTGATGAAGATATTAAGTAGTATTGATCCAAGGACAGGCTCTTGATTACTGTTTTCTCCTTGTACATTGAGTCATTGAATGTAACTCTTTGGATACAATCATTCACCCAATTGCTTATCTATCTGACAGTCCATCCACCAAACCTGTATCTCTCCAATTTCGAGGTAGCAATAAATAAATTTCATCTTCTTCTTCTAATACATGTGTTACACAACAGAAAATCAGAAGGAAGAAATTCCTTGAATTCATTGCCTCCATTCTTCAAATCACTGAAAATTGTAATAATTTCCATGAAACTGTATTTGAGTATCTATATAAATTAGAACCCGTGTGGATAAACTGATTTTTGCACTACAATCCATAAATCATAATCAGCTCTATATGGCAGTCTATAACCAAAACGAAAATTGGGTTGTTTTTTACTACAGAAAAAGGAAAAAATACAAATCTTCTCTTGCCATCCTGTCATTCATAAACATATTTTGCAGTAAAATAGGGCATAGCACTAATACAGATGTGAAACCAGGGTAAATCATATCACTTTAAGAAAGGAGGCTTGATCAATCCAGGAAGTCCTGGTTATGACTATCTGAATGTATCACCACATTGTCAAGCACTGAGTGCCACCTGTAAGCTAACAAGTAATTCCTTGTGACTTTATTCACAGAGTGAGTAACCTGCCTAAATGAAGGAAAGAAACAAGTCAGTCTCTCATCAGTCGTTGACATCTCCTTTCCTTTGTAAACTACTTGAGTCTCCCTATTTAATTTTTCCCCCTTTTCAAGGAAAGGAAAAAAGAGGAGAGCTTAGGGAAAAGGCCAAGTGTCCGTTTCTCGCACTTTCACGTGTCGGAGGAAAATAACTTTTCAGGGATGGGACTATGCAACTACACGAATTTATTGTTTAAAATAACAAACGCATCAGTCGAGGCGTGAGCTTTTACAACACCTCCGAGTAATGGCGACTAGTCACAAGATTTAGGGTTACATCGTAATTTATAACTTTCTAATCCAATAGATACTTAAAACGACACTTTGTTTTAGATTAATGACCTATCACCTGTGGCACTTCTCACTGCAATGCAGCTTATGTTTTGACCAATAACTTCTCATGTCACGTACACACAGTTGTCTCTCTTATACCATCTAAATTCTTAACTTAAACTATATAAAATCACACTATTATATTTTAAAACCCTTCACCAAAACACCCAGTGTACAATTTTACTTATAATGATAGGAACACAAGTTTGTAATCCTGTTGCTTAAAGTCCACAAATCTTTGTCAATTAAGCCAGACCTAGTCTCTTCCAGGGTTGTAAATCAAAGCCTCCTTTAATTGCAGGAGTTTCTACTCCTCTGTCTCCCACAGCCAAGGCTGAGGATTAAATCATTGCTTGCTGCCATATTCTTGTTTTAAGTGCCTCACTTAAATGACGTTAAGTGTTCTGGTATGACAGGCTATTTCTCTGTTCCCTTCTTTATGTTTCTTCAAGCTGCTGCCATCACATCTTGATGTAATGACTAAGGGATGGACTCAGACTGGCAGGGAATCTGAGACTTTTATTCAGAGAAACGAGCTGGTTTTATACGCTGCTTCAAGACCCAGTATTTCCTTACACGGTATTTTTCACTCCACAACCTATCACACATTGCCATGGCAGTAACACACTTTCTTAATGTCCTTATATGGGGGTGATCGTATCCTGTCCACCTGTCTGGCAGCTTCCAGCAGGCTCCTCTCCGCAGGGCTCTGCTGTGTGGCATCTCGTTCCCCCAAGGTTAGGCAGAAATGAGCTTCTTTGTCCTGTCACGGCATTCTGCAGGCGCATCCCACAGCCCACAGTTAATTCCATCCTATCTCTTCCCACAACATCTTCTATATCCCATTGCTCTGGACCTACAGATCTCTCTTTTGTGTGACACTAACACCTGCTAACTTAACAGTCTCACATTTCTGTTCAGTTTCATATTCTGCTAGGTGTACAACCAGCACCATGTTTTATCCCCGTGTTTGGGAGATACTTGAATCAGTCCTGTCTAGCACTGAAAGTTTTTTGGGATCAATACCATTTATTACTTAGGTAGGTGAATGCCTCATACAAAGATATACCATTAAGCTACACTGAAACAAATATAATCACTAACAAAACATTTTTTTCACACAGAGTTTAAATTGCTTAAGGAGAGTTTTGTGCAGGTGAGTTTCTTTGCAAACAGGTCAGAAACAAAAATGTATATTCCCTGGGATTTGTCTTCCTTGACATAAAAAAGGCAGGGCAGGGGAGGATCACCATAACCCTTCCTAAGCTTGGCTTCTTGTACAGCTTCTTCCTGAGGACTTTGATAATCACACTCCAATTATTCAGAGAGGCAGTTATCCACTCCTGATTGGTTTGCAGGATCAAACACATGGTTTATATCTCTTTTCCATCAGATTAAGATCTGATGATTGAAGTACATCATTACATTTGTGAGATAGCCTAAAGCAAAAAGATTGGATTTTTACAAGAGGGTAAAAGCATTAATATGCTGTTGCTGAGAAGAGAGGTATGGATACACTTTTAAAGTATGCCTGTTCATTATGAAATATTCTTCCCTTCATTGCTTTCAGCTTCTATCAGTTTCCTCACAGTGCCTGTGCTTTCATGCTCTATGAAAATAATGGTCCATATAAAACCAGATGAATAATAAAACCAGAAAGGGATATATGTTACATTGTGATAACATAGATAGATAAAAGTTTGGTCTTCAAGCAGAGACAGAACAAGATGAAAAATATTTAACAAATTACTTCTTCAAATAAAATTTGATCAAGAGAACCCTACAGAAGAAATACAGGCTTAAACTAAGGCGGCAGATTGAGGTGTGTCTTTTATATATTCCCAACAAACTTTTTGGTGTTACTGCTTTGTTCAGCCTTGAAAATACAAGCAATAACTATTCTCTCAATTGCCCTTTGATTAACTTGTATATGACTCTTGCTCTCAGTACCTGTATGTGCCACTACAGTAGAGGCATATACTGATTTGGCTCCCAGGAAAGATATATATTATTGATATAGGTATCAATTTTGCAATATGCTACTGATTGGAGAAAGCACTTAGCTAAATATACAAGAAATAGATGTTCAAAATTAACCATCAGATTATTCAAGTATTCTTATTAAATCAATAAGCCCATATAAATCAATATAATGAAATAAAAAAAATAAAAAAAACTTGCTAGTAATTTGCATCATATTCAGTTAAGACAGTCAGACCGGAGGAACAATGAGCATTGGGAATTATTTGCTTTATCTTTATTGACTAAAGAGATCTAGCATTGATTTTGGAATACAAATTTGCTGACACTGCTAACAGGCACAAGTGTCCAACTAAAGTCTTCCTCAAACCAAGTGGTAGTCTATCCCACCAGAAAACAATCAAATTGAAAAATTGTACTGTAATCACTAGGTTTATATTGTTTTTTCTTGTAGCCACAGATGTTAATGACAAAATTTTAATTTGTCTATATGTACTAAAAGAGGCTCATGAAATACAGCGTTTGTTTCCCTTTTAACAATAGGATCACAGAAGAAGAATATCTTAAAATCTGCACATTAACAGTCTCTTGTCCTGGGGGTGAGGTGGTGGTGGTGGAATTATCTATGATGCTAGTAAACATGATAAAGTCTCACATTAAAAACTAGTGTCCTATGTAAATAATTATGAAGATACTATGGTGTGATTAACACAATAATTAGTAAAATTTAGAATTTCACTCTGGAAGTCAAAAGTTTTTGTTCTCTCTATCCCACCCACAACATCATTTGTTCCACAATGTACATAAGCCAAATAAATAAAATAAATTGGTTCATTCAGTCATAAGGGGGGAAATATGAAGCATCTAATGAGACAGGAACTTTAAGAAAGCTGAAATACATTTTGTGTATACAAACTCCAAAACAAACCCACACTGTCAAAATGTGCATTTAGGAAATGTTGGAAATTTTGAGGTAGAACATGGAGACTTCAGTCTGGGTACAAAAAACATATTTTATTACTTCACATATCATAATGCTCTGTCCAGATCTGCCAGCTCTTCTAAGAAGGTAGCATTCCAGACTAAGATGGTTTGAGGTTTCTCTTTTTGCATAATGCTACCTGATTCGTATGAAGAATGTGAATTGAGAACCACAATAGAAATATCTTTCATTAGACTAAGGGTAAATGGTAAAATTACATTCTATCTGGAAGTACAAGAGTTCCAGTCCCTTAATCGTCTTTCTGGCCATTCACTGGTGTCCTGGGGTGATGTTACAAGGGTTTTTTTTATTCCTTAACCATCTGCTAAATGCTCAAAGGCGCTCTGTCTTTAAGATGGACCCGAGGGAGGGGGTCGGTTGAACGGCTGGGGCCCAATGGCTGGGGGCGGGAGGGGTCCGAGCGTCTTGGTGGGGCTCGGGAGGGAGTGCACCGGAAGTGCTATGCTGCTCTTTGGTTTCTTTTTGTCCCAGCTAGCTGGAGAAAGGTTGTGTTGGGTTTTTTTTTTGTTTTTTCTTCCCCCCCCCCCTCCCCCCCCCCCCCCCCCCACTGCCTCTCTTCCCTCCTCTCTGGTCCAGGAAGCCTGCAGGGTGGCCCCAGCGAGCCCGCGGGGTGGCCCCGGCTGGTCCGAGCCCATGTGTCTGTTCCCTCCCCGGGCATTTGTTGTATTTTAAGGTTTTTTTCCCTGTTCTACCATGGAAACCATGGAACAAGGGATTCAATGCCTGAGAGAACTGGCAGTGATAGAGATCATGTTCTCAGATGACCAAGCAATTAGGAGCCCTGACATGGTAAAATGTACACTGGTGATGTGGCTGAAACTTGCACGACACACACCACCAGAATATGCCCCTGCTTTAGCAGTGATGACATGGAATGACGGGGATGAGACAGTGAATACTATGGTGAGGAGGCTCCGGGCTTATGCAAACACTGTGCACAGCCCAACACAAGCAAGAATTGCAGCTGTGGAAAAGAGTCTGTCAGAGACCATACAGAAGATGGAAGACAGGATGGTCAAGACTCATCAGAAACTCAGGAAGGAGCTGAAAGAGGGCCTTCTCCAAATCACATCCGTTCAGACCAGAGGCCCCATTACCAGAAGCAGACGTCCCCCAGCGAGGGAGAGGGTACACCCCAAGAGCTGAACTGTGGCCCTTCCTGTGTGACAGGGGGGAAGACATGAGGAGGTGGGATGGAAAACCAACTTCTGTCCTGGTGGCACGGGTGCATGAATTGAAGAATGGTAATGCTCAGAGAGGGAGTTCCACCAGAAGGGAAGCAGCTCGAGTTTCAAATGATAACCAGGACTAGAGGGGCCCTGCCTCTAGCTAGGTAGAGGTCAGGGAAAATCACGTCTTTTGGACAGTGTGGGTCCAATGGCCTGGCACATCAAAACCACAGGAATATGAAGCCTTGGTTGACACAGGCGCACAGTGCAGCTTGATTCCATCGAGACACGTGGGAGAAGAACCATTTTGTATTTCTGGAGTAACGGGGATCGCAGCAGTTGACACTGCTTGAAGCCGATGTGAGCCTAACTGGAAGACAGTGGAAGAAACATCCTGTTGTGACTGGCCCAGGGGCCCCGTGTATTCTGGGCATAGACTTCCTCCGGAGCAGGTATTTCAAAGACCCGAAGGGACTCAGGTGGGCCTTTGGAATAGCTGCTGTGGAGGCAGAGGGCATTCAGCAATTGAACACCTTGCCTGGGCTGAGCAAAAATCCTTCTGCAGTTGGGGTCCTGAAGGTGGAAGAGCAGCGAGTGTCAGTTGCCACCTCAACAGTGCATCCCCAGCAGTATCGAACACACAGAGATGCTGTGATTCCCATCCACACAATGATTCGTGAGCTAGAGAGCCAAGGGGTGGTCAGCAAGACCCATTCACCCTTCAACAGCCCCATTTGGCCTGTATGCAAGTCAGAAGGGGAATGGAGATTGACTGTGGACTACTGTGCCTTGAATGAAGTAACTCCACCGCTAAGCGCTGCCATGCCAGACATGTTGGAGCTCCAATATGAGCTGGAGTCCAAAGCAGCAAAGTGGTACGCCACCATTGACATTGCAAATGTGTTTTTCTCTATTCCTCTGGCAGCAGAGTGCAGGCCTCAGTTTGCTTTCACCTGGAGGGGTGTCCAGTACACCTCGAACTAATTGCCCCAGGGGTGGAAGCACAGTCCCACCATCTGCCATGGACTGATCCAGACTGCACTGGAAAAGGGTGAGGCTCCAGAACACCTCCAGTATATTGATGACATCATTGTGTGGGGGAACACAGCATCAGAAGTATTTGGGAAAGGAGAGAAGATCATCCAGATTCTCCTGGTAGCCGGCTTTGCCATCAAAAAGAACAAAGTCAGGGGACCTGCCCAAGAGATGCAATTCCTGGGGGTGAAGGGGCAAGATGGACGATGTCAGATTTCCACTGAAGTCATCAATAAGATCACTGTGATGTCTCCACCAACCAAGCAGGCCCTACCCAATCTGAACCCCTGCATACAGTAGACAACGACAAGGTCCCAGTGGTGCACGTCAAGGGGCGTTTGGGAAAACCATCTGGATTACTTCTGCATCGAGTAAAGACAAACCCATCTGTGGGGTTGTCTTTGCTCAAGGGGCCAGGTTGCACATGGTGGATAATGCAGAAGAATGGAGAAACGTTGTGTACCGCAGGGAGATTTGATGTTGGGTGAGAACTGCTTGTTATGTTGGAATGTCTGTATATGTTTGTCAAATGTCGCTGCCACTGTTTGTATATAGCTATGTATATATATATAAATGTGTGTTTAAAGTTGAAATGTATTAATTTGGGCATTAAGTAGATGGTATGGAACAAGGGGTGAAATGTCCTGGGGTGATGCTACAAGGGGTTTTTTTTATTCCTTAACCATCTGCTTAATGCCCAAAGACACTGTGTCTTTAAGATGGACCCGAGAGAGTGGGTCGGTTGAACGGCTGGGGCCCAATGGCTGGGGGGGCTTCGAGGGTCTTGGCAGGGCTCAGGAGAAAGTGTGTCAGGAGCACTGTGCTGCTCTTTGTTTTCTTTTTGTCCCGGCTAGCTGGAAAAAGGTTGTGTTGGGTTTTTTTTTGTTTTTTCTTTTCCCTCCCCTCGCCTCACTGCCTCTCTTCCCTCCCCTCCAGTCCAGAGAGCCTGCAGGGTGGCCCCAGATGGTCCGAGCCCATGCGTCTGTTCCCTCTCTGGGCATTTGTTGTATTTTGAGTGGTTTTTCCCTGTTCTACCCTGTGTTGTTTTGTGTTAATAAACAGTTTGGGTTTTTTTCTCCCACTTTCACTTGCTGTGACCAATTTGTCCCATTGGCAGAGGAAAAGGGGAGGCCCTTTTCCCTTTGGAGGAGGCATTCATTCCGGCGCGCTTCCTCCTAAAATTTTGTCTCCAAAAACCGAGACAACTGGAATCTCCTCAACATGTCCATGTCTCTCTTGTACTGGTGAGCCCAGAACAGGACAAAATGATCCAGGCTGTGGCCTCACCAGTGCTGAGTAGAGGGGAAGGAACATCTCTCTCCAATTGCTGGCAATACCTGGTTTAACAGAGCACAGGATACCATTAACTTTCTTTGTGCTAGTTTTTTTGCCAAGCTGCTTTCCAGCTGGGCAACCCCTAGCACACACTGGTGCATGGGATTGTTCCTCCCCAGGATGAAGGGCTTTGCTCTTCCCCTTGTTGCAGTTCTGGCATTTCTTATCTTTTTCATTGTGGTAGTCCCAGATCCTTAATTTTTTCATATATATTTTCTATTTCAGAATTGTTTTATTCTGTGAAAACTGAGTAAAAGCTGAACTAAAGTCTGAAACTGTTGAGCTTGCTAGGCAGTAGACTAACCTCCTTCATAGAAAGTCAGGAGGTTTCTTTGTGTAATGTAGGATACTTGACTCAGGATACATGGTTTTCTCTTTCAATGGAGTTTTGTCATGCTTACATTCAATTAACCTCACAACTTAGTACCAGTGTGCTTAAGCCAGGTTTCCAGTTGGAGCAAATGATAACTATTAACTAGTATTGAATTAAACAAAGATGTAAAGTTTTCTCTTAGAGTGTTATGGTAGATTTTGGCTTGCCATTTAACTGCAGTATGAGTGTTTTAAATTTTCATTTTACAAATTTATTTAATTGTTAACAATGGTAGCTGTTAAAAGGTTGGTTCTTGTAGACTCTTGTAGACTCATGTAGACTCTTGTAGACATTATTGAAAATAGCACTTACTAGGAAGCCCCGACCCTTGCAATAACATTTAGTAACACTCAGGCTATCTTATTATTCAAAGAATTCTAAATAGATACAGAGGGTGTCAAAGCACTCCTTTGCTGTAGTCAGTATTCATGTAGAAAAAAAATTTCAGGCCTTCCAAGCCCTTCTTTAGATGAGATGTCATGAGCTGGCCAGCTAAAATCTGTTCATTTGCTACAAAAAATAAAAGCATACAGAGAGTGAGGATGTTCTTGGAATTTCCCTCTAATGATTTTTCCTTTCTTTGCAAGCTAGGATGCTCTTTTTGCCACAGCATAAAACTATTGATTCAGGCTAGCTTTCCATAACTTTTCTAAAGTAATATTTTCATATGTTTGGGCAGTGGTTAATTGCTGTTTAAATTCAGTTCTTGCAATTGTCTTTACTGATCTGCATCCTGTTCCTTCCCTTCCAGGCAAATACTCCTGATTAATAGCTCTTGAAATCAACAGCAAAAATTGCAGTGGTCTGTGAAAAAGATCTTTTTTTTCTTTAGCTGAATACTTAAAACAAATGCGTTACTTTCTTCCTTCCTTTAGTAGCATTTCCTTCTCTTTCCAGGGGCATAAAGAGGCGATATATTAATAATACCTTTTTATTATTAAAAAAATAAAATTCAAGCTGTTATATTTTTTTCCAAAATTTAGGTTTAGCTGAGATCATATCCTTTAATTTCCCATCTTTCTCAAGGGAAAGATTTTCTTGTTTTCAGCTTCTTAGTCTACATATCGAACAAGCTGTCTGCTTTTCACAGATTTTTGTTTGGTCTCTTTCTGGTTCATCTTCCCAGCAGGGATAGCTTTTTCTCTTATTTTCTTTTCATATGAACTGTTTTGAAGCTTGCCTTGTAGCATTCAAAAGAAGCATAAATAGACAGGTATATAGTGTAGTCATATAAAAAAGTGATACAACTCACCCTATGGGCAGCCAGTGGAAGGGAGTTTTCCTGTGCACAGTGTCTGCACTTTTTTTAGTTGCTGTAATTGCTTGAGCAAAAAAAATTAAGTATTAATGCATGCCTCAAACTATTAACCTCAAAATTAAAGTACTGTACTGGGAAGAAAACTATCAAGTTTATGAGTAAAAGAAATCTGTCTCTTTGGCTTCTAAGATCAGCTGCATTGGAATAATTTTTGCTGGAAGTAATCTCATGAGGTCAGGTAGTTCAACCTCATGCTCACAGCAGGTTTAATTAAATCAGAATATTCCAGTATCTAGTCCAGACTTGAACTTTGCCAGGGCTGGAAATCCCATGTGCTCTCTAGGCAATCTGTAACAATATTGAACCACTCTCATTTGTTTCCTCATATCTAGTCAGAATTTCCTATGTTCCAACTTGTGTCCATTACTTCTTGTCCAAATTGAACATGCTGAATATACTTACATTTTTTTTTTCCAATTAAATTTTAAGATGATTGCTGTGGCTTCTGCTTGCTTACTGTAGTGGGATCCATATGGCACCTACAGCCACAAATATTTCTTGATTGACTTTCAACTTCCTACAGACCCAAAACAAGGCAATAAAAAAACATAAAACAGAAAGATACAAATAAACATTCCTAGTATGCTCTAACGCAATTGTATGTACATGGCAACTGCTGTCAAAGGCAGTCTTAAAATTTCACTCCTTCTCACTAAAAAACCACCTAGGATATTTTTTAATAAATTGCAGAACATGATCTGAAGGAATGGTCCTGATGAGATAATTTATGCAGGATAACATAAGGTTATATAAAAAAAGAAAATTCTTGTAAGAAGGTGCTTTATCACTCCGACATCAGAAAATTCTCTATGCTATCACATAATGTAGTGAAAGAGATTAGATTCAATTTTCTCCTTCTTAAGCAATCTTAAATCACAAAATCAAAAGTGCTGTGTTTCTTCTACACAAACCTGAACACCAATTTGCAATAGGTTAATAAGATTGCCTTTTCCTGTTTCTGTTAGTCAGCTGAAAAAGTCTCAGAAACTGACTATACACAAAGCAGAGAAACAGTTGGCCATCTTAATGAAGGGCATTTGACAAGTAAAAAGCTTTGTTGATATGGTAAAGGAGTGTTATAAGCTAGCTTTCCTTTTCAAAAACAGTTTTTTAATAGGGGAATAACTTCCAGGCACACATTTCTACCCATTTGAACTATACTACTCAATTCAAAACACTGTACAAAATATAAACCCTGTTATCTCTTAATTTTAAGGATAAAGGCTATTAAGGATAAAGTGGGAAAATAAAGGCAGCATGTCTGAATTTACCTTCAAAAAGTTCATCTACTCACATTAGTACTCTGTTAAAAAAAACCCAAACCCACCGCCAAAGTTCATTAAACCACATGTAACAGATCTAACTGTGGAGATTTCCAATATTGAGTCTGAGTGAGTGCCTTCACAATGACAATGTTAGAAAATGGAATAAAAAGAAATATTCAGAGTGATAGTCAAGGCAAAATCTTGTTTCTTAGAAAAGCCCACCATGCAGGTATGTTTCACAACTAGAAGGAGGCTGCAATCTAAGATGTGATTCTGGAATTAATGTAGTAAAGAAATACTCTCACAGGACCCCTAAAGGGATGTTAGAAAATTTGGATGAATAAGTTTAATAAATGAAAATAACTATTGACAATGATTTGCATGTGAAAAATACATGAGAAAGATATTTTGAAAAACATATGATTTGGCGAAAGTAAAAGACAAGATGTTAACCATCAGTACAAATTCATCTATGGAACTAAGTGGCACAAAGTAGAATATAAGCAGCATATGAAAGAAAAGAAAAGTACAGCCCACTGTTTGAACAGTGTACCTGTAGGTACTCCCAGAGGCAGTCATGCAAGCATGATTATATACTTGCAGCTATAATCTTTCTCTGCCTCATCTATGTAGTTTATTATTTATTTTTCTAAGCTTTTGCAATCTTGATCTCCTTTCAAGTTTTTCCCACTTATTCTTGATATTTTTGCCAACAGTAATTCCAGGTTTATAAAAACAAAAATAGGAAAGTGGTAAGGCATATGCAAAAAACTTTCAATATTAATTCTTTTATATATTAACTGAATCTTTATTCTGATTCTGAAAATACACAAACTGTCAGAGGACTGAAATTGATAAAACATCCTGTCCCCAAGAACTTTAGCCTATGATTCATTTCCTGATGTAGTAATTAGTTTTCATTCAATTACTGTATGGTTCCTACAAAAACAACAGAGTAAATACAGCATCAGGGTGTCTCATTAATTGCCTAGGGAAGACATAGCAATCTAAGTTGTTTAGCTTACAAAAACAATGGCCTTTTCTCCAAAAGATGATGTGCATACTCAAACACTGAGTTTAATAGCAATTTACAAAGTGAGAGGTTGGGTTTGCTTGGGTTTTAGCTTGTATACTATTATCAGGAACACAAATACTGTCACAAAACTTGTAGACCACAGACTCCTGCTTCATATAGTAAGACTATATGAGACCTGCTGACAAGGCATTGGAAAGTTTTAGGTGTTTTCGTATGATACCATAGAATCAAAGAACAGTTTGGGTTGGAAACGATCTTCAGTGTCCAGGGCCCTGAAATGGTAAGGACAGCTACCACTATACCAGGTTGCCCTGTCCAGTCTGACTTTGAATGTCCAGGGGTGGAACACCTAGTATCTCTCTGGGGCACCTGTTCAAGTGTTTCACCACTCTCATAAAAAAATTCCTTGCTCTTACGTACTTTGAAACTACCCTCTTTCAGTTTAAAATCATTACCACCTTCCTATCACAATTACCTTTGTCTTAGTCCTACTAAAAACTCTTTCCTGATCTCTTTTATAACCTGCTTTGTGTATTGATGCACTAAGTTTGTTAAACGGGTTTACCATGACAGGGAAAGTTGAGACTTCTCTTTCCAAAATGCCTGAACATGATATCTTCCCTTTTTACTTCACTCCCTTTAAAAAAATAAAATAAAAGAGAGAGAGAGAAAGAATGAATGAGTTACCAAAGATAGATACTGAGATCTACTCAAAGAGACATCAATATTTTTTTTCTTGATTCATAATTAAATTGCCCTATGAACTGTTTTAAATTACTTTACTTTTGTGGAAGCTCATTGGCTTCCTTAACAGAATATGCCAGCACTTGAACAATATTGCTTGCAGAATTTGTTTCTCATATTTCTTTGACAATCAAAATTATACTTAAAGGTATAAGAACCTCAATTCACACTGTTAAGAAACACTCAGAATATCCCACTGTGGTATTTCACACCCTAAACAAACAAGAAGGTACAGAGCGCACACAGAACCTTAATAGCAACTTAAAGTTATATGCGGGGTTTACAGAGCCACCATAGTGATAATGAACATAAGCATAAAAATGTTTTAAACACTTCTCTGTCCAATGATTCATGTGTAAAAACCAGAAGGAAGATAGATCCAAGCCACAGACCTTTGTGGATAATTTTGTAGCAATAAAGCAGAACAAAGATCATTGGTTAAGAAAGTAAGAGTAAAAGAAGAAGATATCCAGATTTATAGAAAGAGTAGGAAGAAATTTGAGAATGCTAACCTTGTAATAATTCACCATATGTATAGCACACTTTGGATTAGTACTGAGTAATTGGTAACTTTTACTCATTTATGTGTCAACAGTAGGATAATCAACATTAAAAAACCCCAAACAAAACAAACTCCAACAAATGAACAGGGCTTTCAAAAGTTACTACTGCTTTTGGACACAGTTATTTAAGCACAACTACCTCATTTTCAGAGAGCAGGTGCCTACTGCAGGAAAAAGGAGAAAGGGGGAGGAAAAGATAAGCAATCTTAATATACCTACATGAATTCCCAAAAGTTAAAGTGCCTTAATTCTTTGTCATTTTCTAAGCTAATGAGAGTTTCCTGGAACTTTCATTTTTCTGAAAGGTTGATGAAGGAAACTTTGTCAAATTTAGTTTTGGATAGTAACACAGAACTAGAAGTTCTCAGGAGGGATATGTTCAGATTCTGTGGATCCATACTAATACAAATCTTTTTATGAGACTACGCCTAAATGGTAATGAACAAAAAATAACTAATTTAATAGTATAGCTTTCCACCTACAAAGCTACGGACCTTATTCTACACCAGGCAAATATCAATCTTTTACCAACAGGACAACCTTGGACTGGGAATAAAGTGGTTGTGAGATGTGGACTTAAAGGACCACTTTGATCAAGTTTACTGGGTTTTACTCTGCTGTATTGCAATCCAAAGGAATAGGAATATTATTCATTCCAGACATCAGTGTAACTACCAATACTCTCAATTAGCAAAGCTTAGAGAATCTGGAAAACGTATAAAGTAGTGTATGTACATACATAAATACACTTAATTTCAGTTTACAAAGCTGTGCTCTACAAAGATGAGGATACTCTGCTTTCCTGAAATTTTTGTCTCACTTAGATCAGTATCCAACAGCTGATGTGAGTGAAAAGGTTTGTTTGAAAAGTATGTCAGTAGAAAGGATTGTCATCTGAATGCACCTAATTTTAACAGCTGAGCATGTTGAAATAGTATCTTTGAAACACAGGAATTCTACAGATGATATCACACTATTAATTTCTACAGTGCAATTGAAAGTCATTTTCTGTCTAGCAGTACAATTTTACCTTAAATGGTATCAAGCTGGGAATGCTGGAATGGTTCCTTTTGTTAATGATAACTTTTTTTAAAGAAATAAATAAAACAAATTAACATAAATCAACCAATGATTGCAGATGAGAATTATTTTCAGAATCACACATAGGATCAAGATACATATTTTAGTCCAGGAATATAGTGAAATCTTTGGGTGTGGAGTAACTGCGGCTGAGTCTTATGGCAGCAAAAGTTCCTAGAAAAGTTATGATTACAGAAGGGAAACCAGCTTAGACAACTGCAAGAAGCCATCCTTTTTCTTATCAATGTAATTCTGTATTCTCAAAAAAGTTTCAGATTTATAGGCCCAAATACCTACTGAATAGAAACTGAGTACCTAACAGCCATATGCCATGGATCCTTAAGAAAAAAAAAAAAAAAAAAAAATTTGAAAACGTCATTAATTTAGCCCCTTCCTCCCCTTGGGCTTAAGACTGACTCAGGAATAACTCTTCTGAATTCCAGACACTTGATCCTTCATCCCTGTAGGAACCACAAGTGAAGTTTGCCTAGATTGAAGAAGGCCAAGCAAAGTTGGCCTTGAGTGTCTGAACAGTGTTTCTCCTCCAAAGGCACTCAGTACTTTTATTATATTTAGTACCACAGACTGATCAAAATAACTCAGTTTCGTGCTTTGGCACAGCTTGGTTTTTAGTTAAGGAGAAATCCATCAGCCACGGAAGTGATTCTTTTGCAAGGGGGTGCTTTCAGCTTCCTCCAGACCCGACAGAACCAATCAACTGGCTAGTTTGAATATTGACAACTCTGTTAAGCCACTTAAGAAGCTTGGCATGCCTTTGTGATCTACATTTAAGAAAGAACAAACCCCGGGAAAGCTCTCTTGCTTCCGACTTTTCAGAGAGGTAAACTAGGGGGGACGTGGTGCGGTGCAGCCGGGCTGGGCCCTGCTCTTTAGTGGCCAGCTGGGTCAGCCCTCGGCGTGGCAGCGCAGGCCTGGGCCAGCTGGGAGACAGCCACCCCGGAGCCACATGGCCCTGCTCCATCTGCGGCTCAGCCAGGCCCCCCCAGTGCAGCCACTGACATGAAATTCTGCACCACAAGAGTCCCAGCAGAGATCACATGACCAATGGTGAGAGGCAAACTCCTGATGCAAGGCCCAGGTGAGACTAACTCTTTTAGTGCTGTAAATTTCTCCAGAACAGATGAAACCTACAGACATCAATCCTCTCCTGAGTCAGAGCAAAAGGAAAGGTGAAGGCACATGAAGAAAACACCATAGAGACACCAGAGTCAGTGAGGAAGGAAGAGCTGAAGCCCGGAGAGAGGAGAAAGAGGAGATGCTTCAAGCTTAGAAGCTGAAATTCTGTTGTAAAGCTATGGTGATGGGCTGTGATACATCAGAGTACCCTTTGTAATCTCATTAAAAGCATGGGAGGGGTGGAACATTCAAACTGCAACCATGAGCAAAGGTACCTGTGCTGAAATAAGCAAATGTTGAAGTAGCTGTGATCTAATGAGAAGCATGAGCAGAGAAAGAGATTAGTGATGAAGACCATTGCTCCCAGGGAAAGAGAAGAAGACCTCTGTTCCCAGAGATGAAGATGCTTCCAGAGATAGCTGAAGAGAACCTTTGCTTCTGAACAGCTCATCCTTAAAATGGTACCCCATTAGCTAAAGACTGAACCCTCTAAAACAGTTGTGGGGAAAGCTGTAAGTCGAGGGAAGGGACTTTCACAGGCGAGCAGAAGACCATCCCAGGTGGCTGTCTTGCTGTGACATTGAAGCCATGAGAGAACTGTTTCTTGTGGAGATGTCTCCACAGCATGAGCAAGAGAGACTCCTCTCCCTAAGTGAACTGAAGAAAGACTAGTATAGACGTGGTAGACTGACTGGAAAATATCCCAAGTTTTGTCTCTTTACGTTGTCAGTGGGAGAAGAGAGGAGAGGTGAGGGGAGGAGAAGTGTTCTGAAGGTTTATTCTGACTTTTTTTTTCCTATTAGTTCTGTTAATAAACTTCTTTATAGTCTTTAAAGTTTTGTGCCTGCTTTGCTTTCTCCTAATTCTTATCTCACAGAAGAAAAATAAGTAAGTAATAGATTTCGAACTAAACCACTACACTTAGGGAATTCTTGGTCATGCACTCAGCTCCTTCAGACTCCAGAAGGGAGAATTAAAACTCAGTGCCATATTGCTGCATTTTCATGTCAGTTGTGAAACATTGCTAAACTTTGTGAGTGGTCCAAATAAACATTTCTTCCTGACTTTCTCACTGAAATCCCAGCAGTGTGTATCTGGGGTGCCCTATGTTTTCAGTAACCTGTCATAAATGAAAAACAGATAATTTGGGTGAAATTTAATATAGTTCATCTCTGCCTACCCTTCTTGAGGTAAAGTGTGAAACTTGGTTGGTATGACAACAAGAAAATGCTCTTCTGATCAAATCGATGTTTATCTGTCCAGTGCTAGAGAGTGAAGACACACATTTAGAGGCAGAATTCTAAACCTAGTGAAAACCATGGGAAAAAAAAGTCTTACAGAAGTATAAAGTCTAACCAATAGCATTTTAGAAAATACTTATTATTAATTATACTGCAAATCTTCCATGTAGTTTTTTCAACTGAAGTACACAATATTTAATACACATAATGCATATTTTCTTTTAGACACAAGTCAATTATGCTGTATTTAATCTCATAGCTGCTTTATTAATTTACATAGAAGTAAGTAACTGTTCCCTAGGCGGAGAAAAAGAAAAAAAAAGGAAGTTCTTAACATCTACAAGGTTTGTATAAAATACTTAATGTTTTTCTAAGGCTTTTTGTTAATATATGAGAGCAGTCACACTTTCAATGCTATTTCACAGAGCATATTTATAAAACATATTTTTGTTGCTATTGCACAACAGTTGCAGTTTTAAGTTCCACCTTGCTGTCTAGGGATTCCTTGGGGATTCCTTGTTGCAAGAAACTTCCTTCATAGCAATGTAAACTCATTCAAATCACATGTATAATATACTTGTAAGAATGAATATATTTGCCCTTATAATTTTAACATCTTTGAATTGTAAGAAGAAATGCACCAAAAGCACTGCAAGTTCTCTTTCTCCATAGGCCACTTGGAAAACTATGTTGCCAACCCTGAATGAATCTGAATGTCAGCAGTTTTGGTCTGAAATGTTTAAAAGAAAAATGCACAGCATGGAGTAAATGAGCATCAAGAACATATAATACCCCATTGTGGTTTTAGTATCTGTGCAAGAAAGACAAATAAAAAGCTTCCTCACAGACTCTTGCAGAAAAGTTCTTTGTTTTACAAACGATGCAGTTTTTCAGCTGGATCTTTTGTTGGCAGCTCCTAACCTCTAAAATCTAGTCTTCATCATACAAATAGGGACATGGAAAAATCATGTAAGCAAAAACACTGAAACTTTTTGATTTGTGCTTCTACTGAGTTAATATTGAAAATTCATGAGATCACCACTCCTGTGGGCCAACCTTCATCCTTAATTTTTCAAAATTTGGACACTTATGAATGAAATAGAGATATATTGCAAAATTAAACCTTTTGGAGCAATTCTGGTCTCCAATAGATATTTATAGCTATCTTGATGATGAGGATGATGATTACAGAACTTTTGTGAATTTTCTAATCACAAGAAATTCACTGTCCATCAATACAGAAGTCAGTAGTATATTTTCCCTTGACCTCAGAGGCAGGGCTTTATGTAGAGAATGTTAGAGCAACTAACCCACTTACACCTGTTACGGAAAATAAAAACAATTGGAAATTATAAAATTGAAGAAAGATTTATTTTCTACTAAGGAAAAACATATTTTCTTGGATGAACTTAAAACAACTAGTGCAAGTCTAGCTCTGCCTTTTCTTTGGATGCGAATCACATGCATGGAGTGGTGGGAAGAACTGGGATACCATGAGTACTGGAAAAAACTAAATCCCTGGAATGCTGTACAAACTTGTAGAATTGTGAGCCATCCTTTTAAGCATGAAAATAAAGCATCATTTAGCAATTGAACAAAATATAAATGCTAGGGGTTTTTTAAATATATTCCTAATGGAACCAATTCAGCTTGTTTGAACAAAATGGTTACCATCTGGACATAGACACCCAATCTTGCCAAAGAATATAACTACATATATTCATACTTAATACCAGCAAGACACAGCCTAATGCTCTAAGGATATCTACACCCAGGTACAGAGATGTTTTTCTGCTCCAAGGTACATTTCTTAAAAAAAGAATTATGATTTTTTTTTCTTCCAACACTTTTTAAATACATTTGTCTGAGTCTTGTCTTCACCATTAAGACGTCTAAGTGGCTTTGATGCCTATGAACTTTCAACTGCATCTTTTCAGGAAGGGGTAGCACAAACCATATTTTATAGACATTTTTCAAAACCACCATTACAAAACATACTCACACAAAACCCCACATCCTATAAGTCATTATTATTTCTGTTATTATGAAGTCTGGAAGAATGAAAATTCATTGATCTTGATGCATTATACAGCAGTTTGTATCCTGGACAAAAAAAGAAATAAAGAGATGTGGAATGGTAGTAGACATTCTCAGGCTGAATTTTCAGGAACCTCTTTTTTAAAAAAAATGTGATGTCATTCTCTTTGGCCCCCTGCCATTCCTCCCTGAAGCAGAAAAAAAGTTTTCATGTTTGTGATATTAACCACACTGGAAAAACAAATAGTGGGAAAGAATGTGCAAAACCAAAGCTAAATTTTAAAAGGAGCAAATGTGGAGGGGCTAATAGGAAGATTTCTTCAGTCAATTTTCAAAAGACCTCAAGGAAATAATTCAAATTAAGGAGTAGATTTCCATTTCTCATGACAGTTTTTTAATCTTTAAATATAGTTTTCCTTTTAACAACTTCAGCCACAAAGTAAGCAATATTTCTGTGCAAAATATTTAGCTAAAATGCTGACTAAAATCCTGGTTTTTTCCACTCATTCAAAAGAGAGAGAATCTTACAGTAGGGATTATCAAAAACAAAGAAAAAACATTTGTTTCTGTAGATACAAAAATGCTGCTAGCAAGGATTTTCTTGCTAGTTTCTAAGTCCGTGAGAGACTTTTCTCTCATGCAGAAGAGGTGGCAGGGAATGTAAACAACCAAGACACCTGCAACCTTGAAAAGTCTTGTTTATGGTATAGTAGAAAAATATTTTGACAATGGATGTTTTAGGATTTTAGCCAATCACCCCCAAGGGATGGTTGGTCCTTTATCCAATTAGACTATGAAGAAAAAAGACTCTATAAAAGAGTTTGTAAAATAATTAAATGAATAAATCTTGCTGCACAATTCCTGCCTGCTGGATCTTCTCTCCTGCTCCTCCCTATGTCTGCGGGACATGGTGATATACCCGAGGGCCTAGGCCTGCAGTAATAGATTCATTACATCTAGCATCCTGAGTACTCAATATACAATTCAGAAACACAATGTAAATCTTAAGTCCTAATGTTCTCTCTCAGATTCAAGGTAAAGCCACTCTGTATCTCCTTGGAGGGAGTTAAAGCTATGAAGTAGCCATCTACATCCAGTTTAACAAAGGAGTGACAGAGGTGTAATAACTGAGGATACCAAATTCACTCCCCTCACTCACTCATACACTCACTTGCTCACACTCACATATTCTTGGTCTCTGTCTTCCCCAAATGCAACAAAACACAAGTTGCATAAGCAACCTTGGAAACATGGACCAGAATCTTATTTCCCAGTAAATGAAGGGTGTCTAGGGTCACCAAAGTAGGTATTCTATCACCACCTACATCACTTTCTGATGAGGTGTTAATGATTGGTCTTTGCAACTGCTGCCCAATGCACACTCAGCCTAAAGGGGAGCCATGTCTGCTAATGGGCCATCAAGGACTCCCAAGAATAACTCATAGAATTACATCATCCTATTGTGAAATACCCCACCCTGGGGGAGGTACTGAACATTCCTACCTGCATATAATCTGGGGCTTGGAACATCTCAATAACCACCACTGGATTCCAGGAGGACAAGACCTCCCAATAACCATCACTGGACCTCCAGAGAAGGACCAGGATCACCACTTTGACAATACCACATCCATCATTCCAGCAGGACTGCAGTCACAGTTTAATCAGACTGCTACCACCACCCTGACCAACAGGGTATCAGCTCATATTCTGTCAGTTTAAGCCGGTGTTTCTGTACTAATGCCTTTATTGTAATTTTTCTATCAAATTGTAGTTCTGACTTGAAATCTCTTGCAAGATATTTGCGTGGAGTTAATTCCTCCCACTGATTTGCTTTCAAACTAGCACAAAGGGAAAATACAGGAAAATACTTATACCAAAGCCTGTAGCAACAGGACACAGCACAACAATTCTAAACTGAAGGAGAGTAGACAGGATATAAAGAGTAATTTTTTTTTATTATATAGTTGGTGAGACACTGAAACAGGCTGTCCAGAGAAACTGTGGATAGATCACCCCTGGAAGTGTTCAGGGCTTTGAGTAACCTTGTCTAGTGAAAGATTCCCCTGCTGCTACTAAGAGCTGGATGCTTTTTCAAGCTCCCTTTCCAACCCAACCCATTCTATGGTTCTTTAGCGGCTGAATGACCTACCTGGGGGACTCCAAGATGTCATCTTCTGTGTGACAACTGCTAGTTGAATAAGAAAACATGAACTCTTAGATTTATGGTATTTTTTAAAGGAGTGAAAAAATTTAACTGGTGCTTAGGAAAAGTATTCTGGAAAATAATTTATTTTTCTCCCCCATTTCTTTACTCTAACCAAACCTATTATCAAAAATGCTTGCAGTACTAATTTCCTGCAACTGTATTTTTAAAGCATAGTGAATGAAGTTGTCATGTATGATGATTCCAGGGTTAATATGACTTAAGAGACTGAGAACTCTGTTGCCTTCCTGGGCCTTCAGAAAATCTATGTGGAAAAGTCTGTGTGTGTGTGCTCCTTCCTGCCCAGAGGGCAATCTTGCGTACATCCAGAGATAGGACTGTAGGCCAACCAAGCACTAGGAAGCTCTTATGTGTATCTATGCACAGTATGGACATCAAAGTGCCTAGGTTCTGCAAGTAGTTTAAATAGAACATTAAACAACCAATGTTAAACTGTGAACATGAACACCCACATTAAATTTCAAACATGAACACCAACATTAAAATACAATTCAGATTCATATTATGGGCACGTTCCTTTACAGATCTGAACATTAAGAACCAAATCTCAAACCTTCTTTAACCTTGCAGTTAACGTTTTGTTATGTTACTGTGACTTTTTTTTTCCTACCATTGCCTCCAGTCAATTTTCTAAAAGTTGTTTAACAGGAACCACTATTCAACAAGCCTATTGAAACAGCATGAACAATTAAGTCCTTTCCATGCATTACAAAGCAAACATTGCAAGTACTGTTGGACCTTACCGTATGTATAGTAACAATACCATCCAACAAAGCTGAGCACTTAGGTAAAGAAGAATGACATCACTGAGACAGAAAGCAGTGAGGGATAAGTAAGACATATTCCTAAAGGCTGATTGCCCATTAAAGGGCTTGAGAAAATATAGCTAGGAAGAAGTGCTGAGCAGTCAGGTTTATGCATCCAGTTTCTTTTCACCATCCTTTCTACAGAAGAGAAAAAATTATGAGCTACTGAAGGAGGAAGGGTTGCATTTGATTTTAGATTTATTAAAAGTTATGAGTGACCATTGACTAAGCCTTAACCACAGAAGAAGATGCAGGGAATAGAGTGAGGCATTGTCTTCAGCGATTATAAACTTCTATAGACTTTGAGCAGCACATTCATTTTCTTTCAGGAAGAAAGAAGAACTGTGGAAACAGTCTGTGAGCTTGTATTATATGGCTTAGGGTTGTATCCTTGTCTTGGTTTGAAAGACAGGTGTCTGCTAAGGAAGGCATAAGCCTCCATTGGAATGGCAGATGTAACCCCTTTCCCTCCGAGTTATTATACTTTTGAAATCAAGGGCTTTTAGGCAAAGATGTGGGAAATAGGAATAACAGTTCTTTACTATTATATATATAACTGTCTCGGTTTTGAAAGACAGGTGTCTGCTAAGGAAGGCAGAAAGCCTCCCTTGAAGTGGCAGATATAACCCCTTTCCCTCTGAGTTATTATAATTTTGAAATCAAGGGTCTTTAGGCAAAAATGTGGGAAATAGGAGTAACAGTTCTTTACTCTCTCTATATATATAGATATATAACCAGTCAAACAAAACAACAACAACTATGACAGTAACAGCAAACACAAACCCAGTCCCAGCCTTCTCGGCTGTCAGGCCCTTTCCCCTCAGGTGCAGTTCCACTCGCAGCCGGCAGGGGCGCTGGCGGCTCCTGGTGAGCAGGGCAGGTGCAATGGTTCCCCCGCGGCTGCAGGGGGCACTCTGGAGCGAGCTCGGGGAGCACACGGCGCTGGTGCCCTGGGATCCCGGGGAAGGGTGGAACAAAAGCTTCACAAACCCCTGGGCAGCCGATCCCGGACTCTCGGGAACAGCAGGCTGGAACGGCAGGCTGGAGCGGCAGGCACAAGCACAAATCCCGGGTGGCAGACGAGATGTATCCAAAAGGGGAGCCCCCGGAGGTCCAGGCAGGCAGGGCGAGCACGGCTACAATGCAGCGAAGGCTTGAAGCAGCAGCGGGGCAGGGCGGCCACAGCCCAGCCTCCATCAGGGCAGGGAAAGCAGCCCTGGGATCCTGGCGTTGTTTCCAGCAGAAAGAAAGACGGCCGAAAAAAAAAAGAACCAGCAGCTCTTCTCTCCGTGGCTTCTCTCTCCAGACGCTGAGAGCGAACTGAACTCACATTCAGGTGAAAACAAAAGCCTGGCCAGGCCCTTTTGTCTTCTCTTAAGTACGGACATTTATCTCCTAGCAACATGCATATGGGAAAAAATTCCTTTAACAGAAAAAAAACTAGGACTAAACTAAAACCCCAACATTATCCACCCCGAATTTTTTCCATACTAACATGTTACATGAAACTTAACCTTTTTAACCATATAAATACAAGCGTCACCCGAATTATATACATGTATACATGCTGATACTGATACACTGATACAAGTACAGAGCCGTGGGTAGTTCACCCTAAAACAAGGTCCCCTTGCGGTATGCATCGGGTCTCTCCGTCCCTTTGCATCACCCACCAGGTGCAACCTGGTCCCTGAGCAAAAACAACCCCACGGATGGGTTTGTCTTTGCTCAAGGCAGACTTTACCCAAACAGTTTTTCCAAGCATACCTCTCACGTGCATCACTGGAACCTTATCCCCATCTGTCGTTTGTAGGGGTTCGGATTGGGCAGGGCCTGCTCGGCTGGTGGAGCCTTGACTGTTAACTAACCAGGTGGCTCTTGCTAAATGCACCTCCCAGTTTTTGAAAGTCCCCCCACCCAGTGCCTTCAAGGTGGTTTTAAGCAGTCCATTACACAGCTCAACCTCCCCAGCTGCTGGTGCATGGTAAGGGATATGGTACACCCACTCAATGCCATGTTCTCTAGCCCAGGTGTTTATAAGGCTGTTCTTGAAATGAGTCCCATTGTCAGACTCGATTCTCTCAGGGGTACCATGCCTCCAAAGGACTTGCTTTTCAAGGCCCAGGATGGTGTTCCGGGCAGTAGCGTGAGGCACAGGGTAGGTCTCCAGCCATCCTGTGGTGGCTTCTACCATTGTGAGCACATAGCGCTTGCCTTGGCGGGTTTGAGGCAGTGTGATGTAATCAATCTGCCAGGCCTCCCCATACTTGTATTTGGACCATCGCCCACCATACCACAGGGGCTTCACCCACTTGGCCTGCTTGATCGCAGAGCATGTCTCACAATCATGGATGACCTGGGAGATACTGTCCATGGTTAGATCCACCCCTCGGTCTCGTGCCCACTTATAGGTGGCATCTCTGCCCTGATGGCCTGAAGCATCATGGGCCCATCGAGCTAGGAACAACTCTCCTTTATGTTGCCAATCCAAGTCTATCTGGGACACCTCTATTTTCGCAGCCTGATCTACCTGCTTGTCATTACGATGTTCTTCATTAGCCCGGCTCTTGGGGATGTGAGCATCTACATGACGGACCTTCACAGATAGCTTCTCTACTCGAGTGGCAATGTCTTTCCACTCCTCAGCAGCCCAGATTGGTTTTCCTCTGCGCTGCCAGTTTGCCTTATTCCACCTTTCCAGCCAATCCCACAGAGCATTGGCTACCATCCATGAATCAGTGTAGAGGTACAGCTTTGGCCACTTCTCTCTTTCAGCAATGTCCAGAGCTAATTGAACGGCTTTGAGCTCAGCAAATTGGCTCGATCCACCTTCTCCTTCAGTAGCCTGTGCAACTTGTTGTGTGGGGCTCCATACAGCAGCTTTCCATCTCCGGCTACCACCTACAATTCGGCAGGAACCATCAGTGAAGAGGGCGTATTGTCTTTCACTCTCTGGTAGCTCGTTCTATGGTGGGGCTTCTTTGGCACACGTCACCTGCTCCTCTTCTTCTTCAGAAGATAACCCAAAAGTCTCACCTTCTGGCCAGTTCGTAATTATTTCCAAGATCCCAGGGCGACTTGGGTTTCCAATACGGGCATGCTGCGTGATGAGGGCGATCCATTTGCTCCAAGTAGCGTTGGTGGCGTGATGCATGGAGGGAACCTTTCCTTTGAACACCCACCCCAGCACCGGTAGTCGGGGTGCCAGGAGGAGCTGTGCCTCTGTGCCGATTACCTCTGAGGCAGCTTGGACTCCTTCATAAGCTGCCAAGATTTCTTTCTCTGTGGGAGTGTAGTTGGCTTCAGACCCTCTGTAACTTCGGCTCCAGAATCCCAGTGGTCGGCCCTGAGTCTCACCAGGCACCTTCTGCCAGAGGCTCCAGGACAGGCCATTGTTCCCAGCTGCAGAGTAGAGCACGTTCTTCACCTCTGGTCCTGTCCTGACTGGGCCAAGGGCTATGGCATGAGCAATTTCCTGCTTGATCTGGGCAAAGGCTTGCTGCTGTTCAAGGCCCCAGTGGAAATCGTTCTTCTTGCGGGTAAGCAGGTAGAGAGGGCTCACGATCTGGCTGTACTCAGGAATGTGCATCCTCCAGAAACCTATGGCGCCTAGGAAAGCTTGTGTTTCCTTCTTACTGGTTGGTGGAGACATCGCAGTGATCTTATTGATGACCTCAGTGGGAATCTGACACCGTCCATCTTGCCACTTTACTCCCAGGAACTGGATCTCTCGGGCAGGTCCCTTGACTTTGCTCTTCTTGATGGCAAAACCAGCTTCCAGGAGAATTTGGATTATTCTTTCTCCTTTCTCCAACACTTCTGTTGCGGTGTTCCCCCACACAATGATGTCATCAATGTACTGCAGGTGTTCTAGGGCCTCACCCTTTTCCAGTGCAGTCTGGATCAGTCCATGGCAGATGGTGGGACTGTGCTTCCACCCCTGGGGCAGTCAGTTCCAGGTGTATTGCACACCTCTCCAGGTGAAGGCAAACTGAGGCCTGCACTCTGCTGCCAGAGGAATGGAGAAAATTGCATTGGCAATGTCAATAGTGGCGTACCACTTTGCTGCTTTGGACTCTAGCTCATATTGGAGCTCCAACATGTCCGGCACAGCAGCTCTCAGTGGTGGAGTCACTTCATTCAAGGCACGATAGTCCACAGTCAATCTCCATTCTCCGTCAGACTTGCGCACAGGCCAAATGGGGCTGTTGAAGGGTGAGTGGGTCTTGCTGACCACCCCTTGGCTCTCCAGCTCAGGGATCATCTTGTGGATGGGGATCACAGCATCTCGATTCATCTGATACTGCCAGCGGTGCACTGTCAAGGTGGCAATTGGCACTCGTTGCTCTTCCACTTTCAGGAGCCCAACTGCAGAAGGATTCTCAGATAGTCCAGGCAGGGTGTTGAATTGCCTAATGCCCTCTGCCTCCACAGCAGCAATCCCAAATGCCCACCTGAGTCCTTTTGGGTCTTTGTAATAGCCATTCCGGAGGAAGTCCATGCCCAAAATGCACAGGGCCTCTGGGCCAGTCACAATTGGATGTTTCTTCCACTCTTTCCCAGTCAGGCTCACCTCAGCTTCCAAAAGGGACAACTGCTTTGATCCCCCGGTCACCCCAGCGATGGATAGAGGTTCTGCCCCCACATGTCCCGATGGCATTAAAGTACACTGTGCCCCAGTATCAACCAATGCATCATATTTTTGTGGCTCTGATGTGCCAGGCCATCAAATCCACACCGTCCAGAAAATGCGGTTCTCCCGTGCCTCTTCCTGGCTAGAGGCAGGGCCCCTCTAGCCCTGGTTATCATTCTTTCCCTGGGCATACATGCTCGAGGTACCTTCGAGGGGATCCGACATATCATCCTCCCTTTTGTAATACCTTGCAGCTCGGTCACGGGAGGCTGAGGCTACTTTCACCTTAGCAGAACCCACTCGGTTAGTGCCTCCCTCCTTGAGTTCACACACCCACGCTGCCAGAACAGAGGTGGGTTTCCCATCCCACCTTCTCATGTCTTCCCCATGCTCACACAGGGAAAACCACAGCTCAGCTCGTGGGGTGTACCCTCTCTCTCTAGCAGGGGGACGACGGGCTCTGACTTGGGGGCCTGTGACTCGCACTGGTGCCACACTGACCTTCCTCATCTCCTCCCTTATCTCCTTTATCTCCTCTTTGAGGTCCTGGACCACAGCAGAGACATGAGCTTTCAGCGGGCCATTGACCATACTGTCATAATTCCTGAGCTTGTTGGCAACAGAGCCCACTGTTTCTCGGGTATTGTCAGCATCAATCGTTGCAATGAAGGTGGTGTATTGCGATGGCCCTAGTCTTGCCAGGTTCCACATCATCTGTCCTGTGCACCTGACCTTATCGGGGTCATTATCATGCTGTCCATCCCTCCCAAAGAGTACCTCTAATACTGCCACCTCTCTTAGCTGCTGGATCCCTTCCTCAAGTGTCTTCCACTGCATTCTATGATGGTACTCCTGCATTCTTTATTTATGAATGAACCTTTCTCTCACACTCATTAAGAGCCGGTCCCAGAGAGAAAGGGGCCCTGGCTCCCTCACAAATATCTGGTCCACACCTGGGTCCTGGGTCAACGATCCCAGATACCTTGCCTCACCACTATCCAGTTGCACACCTGTGCCCATAAGGTCCCAAACCCAAAGCAGCCAGGTTGTATAAGGCTCACGCCCCCTTCGCACAATGTCGTCTCGCATACCACAGAGACTGTCGTACAACAGGGACTCAATGATGATTTCTGGCTCTGGCGCTCCTGCTGGTTTGAGGGCCCTGGTTCCCCATCATCATTAACTGGTCGTACTGATTTGGTCTTACACTTCCTCCTCTGCACAGGGGTGACTGCTGCTGGCTGTGCTTGTCCTTGTGGTTCAGCTGAAACCTGGACGGTTGTAACATCTGTGGGTTCCACTGCTACACCATCGGACTCACCCTGTTTGGGGCAGGGAGAGGGTTTTTCACTAGCTGAGGAGGTGTATTCCCTTAGCAATTGGCACATCTCCTTGCGCACCTGGCCCATCTCCTGACATATCCCCTGGCACACCTGGCCCACCTCCTGGCATATCTCCTGCATCCCTTTCGCCAGTACCCCCACCCAGTTCGGGTAGTCCATTTCTGAGGTGGGCTGTTGGGTGGTATCAGGCTGTGGGGCAGGGTCTCTAGTGTCTGGGGCTGTGTCAGGCTCTGGGGCTGAATCAGGCTCTGGGGTAGGATCTCTAGTGTCTGGGGCTGGTGTCTGGGTAGTTATCCAAGCCAATCTCAACTTATCCTTGAGTGCTGAATAGAGTAGGCCTACCAGCAGCAGGTGGTTAGTATTCAGAGGGAATATAAACCCTTCGAAAATTGATGGGGTGGGTCCATAGAACTGGTTGAGGGGTTGGGGGAAAACTTCCCCTGGTGTCATTTCCTCACAGAAGGTACCATTGTTAACATAACCCCAAAAACATACGCTCAGTGTGTGATAGCCATTTATCCACGTGCCCACATTCCAGAGGAAGTTAAAAACCCATGAATTCCTCACCTTCTCGACCCATAGCGCAAGCTGGATAGCAGCAATGGTAGCCTTAGTCAGAGGACCCATATTCAAGTAAGGAGCTGCAAAGGGGAAGAATATAGCCACGGCCACGTGCCACCCGAACCAGGGTAAACTAGACCACATAGTGCTGCCTAACAAGGTTCCTATATCCAGCACACAAAATTAGGTTATCCGGGAACTGTTATTCCTTTTTCACCTCTCTCTCTTAATGCCCTCAGGCCCCACGGTTGGGCGCCAAGATCTGTCTCGGTTTGAAAGACAGGTGTCTGCTAAGGAAGGCAGAAAGCCTCCCTTGAAGTGGCAGATATAACCCCTTTCCCTCTGAGTTATTATAATTTTGAAATCAAGGGTCTTTAGGCAAAGATGTGAGAAATAGGAGTAACAGTTCTTTACTCTCTCTATATATATAGATATATAACCAGTCAAACAAAACAACAACTATGACAGTAACAGCAAACACAAACCCAGTCCCAGCCTTCTCGGCTGTCAGGCCCTTTCCCCTCGGGTGCAGTTCCACTCGCAGCCGGCAGGGGCGCTGGCGGCTCCTGGTGAGCAGGGCAGGTGCAATGGTTCCCCCGCGGCTGCAGGGGGCACTCTGGAGCGAGCTCGGGGAGCACACGGCGCTGGTGCCCTGGGATCCCGGGGAAGGGTGGAACAAAAGCTTCACAAACCCCTGGGCAGCCGATCCCGGACTCTCGGGAACAGCAGGCTGGAACGGCAGGCTGGAGCGGCAGGCACAAGCACAAATCCCGGGTGGCAGACGAGATGTATCCAAAAGGGGAACCCCCCGGAGGTCCAGGCAGGCAGGCGAGCACGGCTACAATGCAGCGAAGGCTCGAAGCAGCAGCGGGGCAGGGCGGCCACAGCCCAGCCTCCATCAGGGCAGGGAAAGCAGCCCTGGGATCCTGGCGTTGTTTCCAGCAGAAAGAAAGACGGCCGAAAAAAAAAGAACCAGCAGCTCTTCTCTCTGTGGCTTCTCTCTCCAGACGCTGAGAGCGAACTGAACTCACATTCAGGTGAAAACAAAAGCCTGGCCAGGCCCTTTTGTCTTCTCTTAAGTACGGCCATTTATCTCCTAGCAACATGCATATGGGAAAAAATTCCTTTAACAGAAAAAAAAACCTAGGACTAAACTAAAACCCCAACAATCCTCCTTGCAGCACAGCCCAAGAAGATACTTTAAAGGTGCTTCCAATAAGTAGAAACTGGCAGAAAACAGATACTTGTGAATACTTTTGTAAAAAGTAAAGAAGCTGTAAAAGGCCCAATTTTAACCCAGAAAATGTCACTGCTTTTCAATAACTGTAGCTATTCTACAGCTTAAGCTGTGTTTTTCTTTGCTTGTTTTAATGCCATGATGATTTTTTGCCTTTTCTACCTCTTTTATATACCTTTTTATAGCTTTTGTATTCTTAGTGTTTTTTAGCCTACATTCTTAGACTTATTTGTCAAGCTAGGAGATTAAATATCTTCGAAGCCTCGTAGTTAGGGATCAGAATGCCCCAGGCACCAAGGCCCTCTAGAACACCTTTTGTAAACTGAAACAGAACCATCCAGGGGAAGGTTCCTTGGGTAGGGGGCTCACTCAAGCCTCTCATTGGAGAATATTTGATAGATATGCTAATTAGTAAGATCTATAATGTTATTGTGTGTGTGCATTGTGGTGTGCATTTTGGCGCATTCCACCTGGATGTAGTGTACCTAAGGATCCTTAAAATAAATACAGAGGTAAAATCCCTTTTTCCCTTCTAACCATGTTTGATTCTTGATCTTACAACCAGGAAAAGGCAACAGTTTCTCTCCTTCCACTGTGGTCCACACTCTTAAAGAGCAGGCTTTCAGCAGATCAATGTGGTCTACAGCAGGATCTTTAAAAATTTGAATGAAATCTGCAAAACCCTAATTCTTCTAGCATGCATCACATCTAAGGATATGGTCAAATTTGTTTTCAAATACAGTATATTTTTCCAGCAATGGGAGATGAAGGGGTTTTGTCCATTTTATAAGGTACAACAGACCAAAGCCCTTATAATGAAGTTTAGTGAAGTTTATGTATACATGAAAGAAGTTATGAAAAATGAAAACCACAGGCACATAAGGTGATCCTGGAATGAACAATTAAAAAAACACTATAAAGGGGAGAGTTGAGAAAGAAGCAGTTCAGCCATCTGCAGCAAATCAAAATGGTGTATCAAAAATGGGATTAAATTAACCTACACTGAAAGGAAAAAAGAGCCTTCTGAAAATACTAACAGAGAGATTAAAGGAAGTTAAAATTAATCTTGGAAGGAGGGCATTATTTTTAATATCTAATAATGCATTAAATTCCTTGATTAGTCATTTAATCATTATGGATATAATTAAGAAATCAGATAAAAATATAGAAAGAATGCAAGACACTGAGGAGCTGCAGTATATTCTCTGCATAGCGCTACATTGCAGTACATTCCATTAGCTTCATAAAAAATCCACAAGCCTACCTATGATCATTTTACTGCTGGTTTTGAGTTTGTTAGTCTTGGTGTCTTCACATCTCAGACTGATGTGGGATGTCCACATATTTTCAGGCCAATTTCCAAGAAAAGTCCAGTGGGAGTTAAGGGGAGGCAAACTCCACACTCAGATGTATTCCACCCACAGTTCTGCAGAGTATTGATAATGCAGCTTTAGTGGTGGCTGCACCAAGGGCTATGACACCATCTGTGTGCTGTAACAAATGTTGTGTATAACAAATATCCTATGTATCATGTACTACTAGTAGTAGTAATAGTATTTTTGACAGACTATGAGTCTTAGAACTGTGTTTTAAATTTTTAAAAAAATGAAGAAATAGACATAATAGCTAGTATTATTTAAGTTATGTGAAATAGAGTACCATAAAGTCCTCAGAAGTTTTTGTGGACAGATTTAGTAGATATCTTTTCATGAATGTGAAAAGATGAGGGACAGGATTGAAAATAGTAGAACTTACTCAGGTTATGCTACACTAGTTTTACCTATGTTGTTCAACTACAACTGGATTAGTTGCAGATTATTAATTATTAACATGTTTTTCCCAGAAGAGCGCTGCCCTACCTCCATATGGCCACTTCTCCAGACGCATGCTGTTCTTTCTCAGCAGTGCATTAGCCACAATCCTTGGCTGTTATTGCCAACAATCCTTAACAAGCATAGATATCTGTCTATCAGTGTTTGAGACATACACATTAGCCCTTGTAAAAGCCTTCTGGGCTTTTACAATGTGTGTGTATATGCCCACATACACATGTATTTTACAGTCATTTATATTTCAGGAACTTGGAGATGACAGCTTAGTCAATATATGTAAAAAGTCTAACAAAGCAGCAGTACAGAGGAATCACTAAAAGGCTCTTCAAAACCATGCCTCTCACTAGAGTTAATATCCTGACTATGGTAAAGAAGCAAAGTACACTTTGAAAGGTTTCCTGTCTACCTATGAAGTTAACATGTACACAGCAGAATTTCTAAGTAAAAATAAATGCATGTGTATGAGTGTATACATGGATACACACATGCAAACACAAGTGCTGGCTTGCATCTGTTCCAAGTCAACAACTGCTAGTAGTCATGACTGTATCTAATTGCAGTGTTCTGTCTCAAGAGACCAAGCTTCTTGTTCCCATGTATTCCTCCTCTCTACCTATACTCACATTTTCCTGTTACTCTCTTAGCCTCTGTATTCAGGATTGAGCATTCTCAGACCAGAATGGGTAGAACTGTGCCCAGTTTTTGTCCCATTTGGCTGCTAAAGAACCACACCATCTGACAGCAAAAACCATTCTAAGACGCCTGACTCAGCCAAGGCCAGAACATTCATGTCAGTACAGAGGAAATTTTGTGAGGACTAACCCAAAGTATTCTGTTAAGGTTCCAAGGATGAGCAAAGTCAGTAATTTCCAACAGAAATACAAAATTTGTATAGAAACTTCTATCTAAACAGATTTACCCAAATTTAATGCAGGAGTGTTTCACTCTTACATTGTGTTTTTAAACCTGTAGGTGGTTTGATAGAAGGCACTGAATAAAAATCATTTGCAGTGCCCTTGATCATTACTGCAGCTAAAAGAAGCTTACTCAGGGAAGACAATTTTTTACAAAGCAGAAGAAAAATTTGATCTCACTGAGATACCTTGGCAAGGCCTGAAAGCAATCCTGAATATGTACCTATATGTTATTACCAACTTTACAGGCAAATTGTCGGCTTCAGCCTGAAATGCTGTCAATACTTAATCCACGCTACCAGTAAAAAAAACTCACTATTTCCCATAGCTTTATTATATTACCCAGAAGATGTCCCACTTATAAGCAAATATTTTTGCATCTATCTGAAGCCCAGAAAACCATCCTGATATGTTTTTTCTATTACAAAAGAAGGTTAACCTTGATGGTTGGTTTAAAGTTGAGAATTATTGTTGGTTTGTTGGGGTTTTTTTCAGTAAAAGTATCACTGTAATTCAGGAGACAGTTCTGAAAAAAAGAGAAAATAAAAGCAAAACAGGGAATATTCACAAGCTGGATTTCCTTTATGAGTGATTCACTGAGGAACCAAAGCCAATATGGCAAGAAGCCATGTGTTCTTCTGGGAAATGTTTTAAGTATAAACCATAACTGGTTTATGAAATTTGCACTGTAACACAATAGATATGTTCTCAGACATTTTCTCAGTTATTTAATGAGAAGCATCTAGATAACACCAAGAATAAGAATCATGATAGAATAACCTTTGTTTAAACATACAGTAACACTTTGAACCAAAGTTAATGTTAAAAACAGTAAGTTTCAGAAACAGATGCTTCAAACTGTGAGGATTAGGAAACCTCAGGACATGGATTTTAAAGTTTTCTTTTCATTCTACTACTTCTAAAATAAGGCTGCATCCAGTAAAAAAAAAAAAATTAGCTTTGAAATTTTAAATCTGACTTTTCAAGTTCTTGTTATAATGGAGACTACACACAGGATGTTTCATCCAGTTGGCCATTTGATAGGCCACTATACAACAGCCACTATTCAAAACTCCTGTTTGAAGAACTTGCTTAATAAAAAAAGTTCCTTCTGGGTAAAGTATTATGATCAATGTTTTTCTTTCTGTTACTTTTAAACTTTTAAAATCACTCTATTCAGATGCACGCCTGAAACTTTCCAGAATATTTTGACTACCTTCCATTGGTTTAATAGTATTTTTGCTCTCTCCACCTGCTCACAATATCCTCAAGGTTGACCAAAGAGGATCCAGTACCAATTGCAATCTTCTTGCACTCATAACAGTTGTGATCAAAAAACTTCTAAAAGTGTGAAACAAAGGCTAAAAAATGTTCTGGGCTGAATGCACATGCCAATTCCCTAAGTTTATAGCATAAGCTAAATAACTGCTTTATTGACTTGTCATTCATCTCAAACACTATGGTTTACACTAATCTGAGGAGAGGTCTTTGGTTTTTAAGAATTCCACTATTTAGAACAAGCTAAATAAGATTCAGTATCCGTTTGCTTCTATCTGACCTGATCTGAAAACTGCTAACGATAATAATTCCTATCAACATTTTGACACTCAAATTATCAAGCAATGACAGTGTCACATGTGATGAGGTCTCATTATGTGGATCAGTAGTGAAGTATACTGAAGGACTAGTTGTGGTAGACTTAGTTGAGAAAACAAAAGGGAGATGGTCCAAGCAGGTGTATGTGTCAGTAACAATATGTTTGTGTGAAAAAAAAAGACCATCTGGTTGGATTGGTTGTATTTATTTAGGTGCTGTTTGTTCACATGACCCAATCCGAAATAGATTAATCCCTTTCAGAAGATTTTTTCTATAATAAATTTTTTTTTCCTGTAAATAAAAGAAATGTACTACCATCTATGAAGACTTCCAAATTCTCTAACTTCTATATTTATTTTATAGGAACAGATAACTCATTAAAGAAAATATTTGAAAGAAGTTCATAGGAAAAATAAATATTTGAAATATACTCATCACATGATTCGAGAACTAAAAAGGTAGAAAGAAAAAAACAAAGAGAACTAATAATAATGTATCTTCTGTAGTGGTTATAGCCCATTCAATTCAGAATCTCTTTCAATGGCCTACTGTTGGAAATTCAGCCCTACTTTCATTTAAGTCCATGAGTAATCTTTAACTGTCTTCAGATGCAAACAAGCCCAAGCTTACAGTAAACACATTAATTTAAGAGCAAATAAAGTGAGATGAAAAATATGTTTCCACAGAGTGTCTCCCACCAAAGAAGGCCTTTCCTCTTAGTGCATACAGACATTGTTTTTAAAAGAGACATATGGTCATATCAAACAAACATTCTAAATACAGTGTTAAAGGGCAAAAGAAACAGGAATGCACTACCATTACATATTTGTGCTATTTTGTTTTGTATTCTTTTCCTCTTTGTGGGGAATATTCTAAGAAAAAGAACAACGTTTCCTGTAATTTCTCTGCAGAGATGGTTGATGATATGGGTTGTCTTCAGCTGCACTTAACCTTGATATCTGCAGCTGCAGTGTTAAGGAAAAGGCAACAGTCACCCAGGCAAACATACATTTGTTGCCTTGCAAGTAACATCTACTTAAAACAGCTGTTTTATAAACAGTGCTAATTTCAAAAACTTCTCACTTCCAGAAAAAATACAGCTAAAACCCACTAGTTTCTCACTTCAAGAAAAAATACAGCTGAACACTGTGCAACCGTTATTTCTTCCCAAAGACTTCAGTGCTGTGTGCCATATCAGTGCTAGCATTGTGCAGAGCATCAGCCTCCTGACATGAGTTTTGTTCCTTCCTTTCTCCTTCCAATAAAGAAGGCCTCTTAAGTATAAATAACTGGTGGGAATGCAAATTTGAAAGGCTGCAGTTAGATGCAAGCCTGGGCCACATCATCTGGACATGAATGTTCTCTTAAACTCTGAGAAGTAAAAGAAATTGCATCCAAGGCTTTGGTTTTGGCCTGTAAACAATTACATTCAAATTAGGGATAAGTTTCCTCATACCTCAGGTGTGAAGACATTAAGGACTTTGGTTTACTTAAGAACTGTGTCCAGGGTAACCCAAAATGTTATTGTATTCCATATCTACCTGTTCAACGCAAAAAAATTGTTACTGTCTTTTTAAAATCTGGTGTCCAGAAACGGAACTGCAGAGGTTGGCAGGTGCCAGGATCTTTTTAAGGTCAGGCACACTCAGGCACAAGCTCTATTGCCTTTCTCTTTCATTCCTGTGGGGAAGCTGGGATGGCGAAAGCCAGAAGCCTTTTTTGTCTCTCTCTGGGCTCCTGAGGAGGTTTGCAAGTAGCAAACTGGGCTGCTGTTTCTTGGTGCTTGATGGGTCTGCTCCTGCTCCTTCTCCCTCCTCCCCTTTGGGACAGCAACCTGTGACAGCAGCACTGACGCAGGCTGAGTGCAGCAGGTGGCAGGAGGAGGCAGTGAGCAGCTGCACTGACCTCACACACACACAGTGCCACAGTCCCTGAAAGGAAGCAGGGGAGCTGACACCATAGGGCCGGAGGCTGCAGGCAATGCCAGCACACCTCATCTGCCACTAGAACTGCTTCATATGCTCCTACCTTCCCATTTTTTGTTCCAGGGGAAGGTTTACCTGAGTAGGGTTCCTACACCATGTTTGTCTCTCAAGAGTGCATGGTTGTCTGCAGAGGGCACCATCTTGGGGGGAAGGTTTGTCCGCCATTTCTACCTTTGTCTCTCAGACCACAAGGTTGTTTTTGGAGGGCGCCATCTGGGGGGCAGAGGCTTCTCCTCCATTTTCTTTGTCCCTGGGGAGTCCATGGGATTCAGCAACTTTGTATCTAGTGATTATCACAGTTATTTTTGCCTGTTGCTGCTTCATTTTTAGTAAACTGTAATTTTTTCACTTACATCTACTAACATTTGTCTCTCCTGATTGGTAAAAAGGGAGTGGCTAAAACTAAAAGGGGAGGTAACACATTTTGGAATGTCCACCCCTTAAATTGTCTTAAACCAAGATAAATTTGGCACAGTTAAAAGGTATTAATTTGGACATTAATCAGATGATAGGGAATAAGGGGTGGATGATGTCCTAGGTAACCCAAAATATTATTGCATTCCATATCTATCTGTGCCCAATATTGTTACTGTATCTTCAAGACCCTGTGACGGAAATGGAACGGTGAGGGTGCCAGTCCCCTTTAAATGTTGGAATACTCAGGGAGGGCTCTCTCTTTCCCTCTCTCTGTCTCTCTGGATATTTGAGTTGCCTCTTGGGTTCTGCTTGCCTCTTGGCTCTATTCATAACAGTAACAACTCAAGAAGCTGCACTTTGCAATCAAAAACGGTTTCAGAATGAATTTTGCAACAGTTGTCTTCAGCTGTGGCATTGCGCCGAGAGGAGCAGAGCAGCACCGCTCCATGCAATCAGCCCAGTCTGCCCACAGCACGCAGCCAAGGTGAGAAGACACAGAGTTCAAGTTGCCCAGCCAGCTCCCTTGCTGTCTTCTGACGAGAGGAAGGTGAAGTCCCTCCACAAGTTCTAGCCCTTGACCAAGTACCAGCTGCCAGAGTATGCCAGATGCACTTGCTGCTGCTGCAGCTGGAGAGATTGGGGACGGGGGTGGGCAGAAGGCTTCTGCCATTTTCCTTTTGTCTCCCAACACATGCTTGGCTGTGGAGGCCACTGTCTTTGGGGGGGGCATGCCACCATTTTGAGCTTCTCTTTATTCCCTGAGAGCCCAGGAGATTTCAGCAACTTTGTAACTAGTGACTATTACTGTTATTTTTTGCCTGTTGCTATTTCCCTTTTATTTAGTAAACTGTTATGTTTTCACGTATATCTACTCACATTTATTCTCCTTATTGGTGGAAAGGAATTGGTTAAAACTATAAGGGAAGGTAACTTATTTTAGAGTGTTCCCCCTAAACTGTCTTAAAACAAGACAAACTGCAAAGTAGGACAGACCAGAACATAACAGCTGCAGCCTATCCAATAAAAATTTCTAAACTCCTAGCAAACAGTAATTGTTACAAATAACATTTGAGAGTGCCTTCAAGTGGCAAAATGAACTTGATGTTCCCCTGTTACAGTTGAGCACTCTAGCAGTCAGGCTGCCATTGGAAACTCCAAGTTTTCGGACTGATAACATGCTGCCACCATATTTTCATGAAGTCTTACCATGTGTGTGGGGATGATCACAACACCAAGGCTTTCTAAGGTGACTGAGTAAGCAATGAGGCTTGAATGCTTGTAAGCATAAGATAAACACAATGCTGATCAGGAATGCTGAGAAAAAAACATTTCTAGCACAATCTCACCTGCCTCAGGAGCTATGAGGCAACCAACCTGCGAACATCAGAATAAATTTAGGTGGACTTTGAATAAAGTTTTTTTAATTACTTTTTAACAGCAGTATACTGTGACATCATCCCTCATTACAGATGAAAGAATTCATGTGGGGAAGAAACCTTGCAAAATCCCACCTACATGAAAAGCATGTGAATCCTCCCATTTAAATTAAAGGGTGAGCTTCATTTTCTCCTCAAATTTGTCTCGAAAGTGAGACAGCTCCTAATAGTACCTTTCCTTCAGAAAAGGAATTGCCCCCTACTTTGACAAACATCCTTATTTGTTCATACAGGGGGGAGGATACAGGAAGAAAAGAATACATCGTGTGTCTTTGTTTCCACAGAAAAAACAAAAAGTTGAGGCCCTAATGGAAATTACATGCCTCCAGAGTTAGGTGGTACTGGAGCGGGCCTATGATATGAAACCTAACTCCAGACACATTTTCAAGTACAAAGACTCCACTTCCACAGAATTACAGCAATGAAAATTGGTGCTATGGTTAATAAATTGATGCTACAAAACCATCTGATTCCTAACAGATCTGAAAATTCCTTGGTTAATTAATAGATCCAAAAATAGATTACGAAAATGACTATAAGCAGAAGGACAACATAAATCACCCTAGAAAAGTAGAGATGTCAAGAAGCTTCCATTTAAACACTGTGAGCAAAACACTATAACCCATCACTTGCAGACAAAAAGTTCATTATAGGAAAGAATAGATAAAATTAGAGAAGAATTAAAGAGTAGACAAAATAGAAACTGGATTTTATCAGAATTACTTTTTAAAAATTATTTTAATTTTTTTCTAGAAGCCCTGAAATAAAATTATGTACTCTTTGTGTTCAAAGCAATTCTGCAACATTGCAAGTTCATTTATATAGATACATTGTATTAGAATATCCACCAAAGTTAGATGATTGTAAATCCTGAGATTATCTTGCTAGTTGAAGCAATAGAGATTTTCCTAATCCTAAAAATGCAGTATTATGCAAATGTTTGGTTATCATCTGCATGTGGATCCATGCATGTGTCCAGCTTTACTACCTAGGATTAAAAGAGTGAAGCTTATATCTAGAAATGGAGATTAATTACAGTAGCAAAATTACCACACATATAATTTAAATACGTATAATTTTGCAAACATCCAGATACCAAAACCAAACCATTGACCAAATCACTATCTGCATTCCCCCAGACAAAATCACAACTGTGACCTAGACAAAGGCATTCTTAAGATATTAATTATGTCATCAGCATTGCATACATCAACTAAACAAAGAATGCTACTTTATTTATAGTTTAATATGCTATCTACTCATATAGATGAATTAATAAAAGAAATCTTATTCCCTTAAAAATAAACCCTTTCATTGATTTCCTCCTTCAATCAAAGTTCTTTCATAGTTTTGCAGCTGTGATATATCATAGCTTTCATTTACTAGGAAATTGTTACTGAAGATGTCAATATACAAATACAATACAATACAATACAAAAAAACCCTATATTCCAACACAGTTCTGTCATAGACATCCTACTTGATGCCAACATTTCTTAAAATAATATCTATTCCCTATATTGAAACCCAAAATAATCCAAATATCTTGAAGCTGCTACTGCACAGCAAAACATAAGAGTTAATCAACTAAGCAAAAAGGCTGGGATCTTCTTTTATTGATATAAATTGTTTTTCACAAGATCTGAGGGAAGCAAGTGTCCTCGGTTGCAGCATATTCTATTACCATCCTCATGAGCTGTTGAAACCAGGTGGGGCAGTGTTTCCTTGCCTCCTCCCTCCGGACTATCTTTCTATTAATTGGCCCATCAATGCCTTGCCTCATGACTCATAATCCCATTGTGAGATGCTCCACCTAGAGGGAGGAACCAAGCATTCCATCCTGGATAGAATCTGAGATTCCAAACACCACAGACAACCCTTTCCACTGGATTCCTGGAGGACAAGAGCTACAATAGCCACCACTGGACCTTCCGAGGAAGAGCAGACCCTTCTACAGGATCACAACTTCAACAGAACCACATCCATCGCTTCAGGAGGACTGCAGCCACCACTTTATCAGACTGCTACCGCCACCCTGTGGAATATGAGGTTATATTTGTTAAAATGGTTAAGGCTTATGCTCACCAGAAGGCGCTATGGGAAAGGCACAGCTGCAGGCTGGACAGTTGGAAGTCGGTTGAGGGGTGAGAGGCAGTTGCAAGTGAGGAGAGAATCAGTTGAGTGACAATTGGAAGTGATATTGTGATCAGCTGGAGGAACGCGTGGACAGCATATGAGCGGGAAGCTGATTGGGTAATAGGATGCATGGACAGCAGCACTGCAGCTGTGCCAGCCAATGGGTGCCCTTCTGCTGTTAAGTTCTGTTCGGCTTCAGTTTGGTTTCGGTTGACATTAGGGTATAAAGAGGGGGTGGATTTTGGCAATAAATGGATCGTCTTTGGACATACAAGCGGGTCTGTCATCTTTGTTCCTCATTGCTACACCACGCTGTTAAGGGTGTCAGGTTGTATCCTGACTCTGTCAGTTTAAACCAGTGTTTTCTGCCTTTTTTTGGTTTTCTTCTTGTTTGTTTTTTTTTAAATTTCCCTATTAAATTGTTATTCTGACTTGGTGCTTCCCACTGATTTGTTTTCAAACTAGTACATATTTTGGTGCCCAATGTGGGGCTTGACCTGAGAGAAAGTCAGAATTACAATTTTGTATTAACAGAAACCTATTCACCATGGTGCTCAGCTTGTCTATATGGGTACTGTATCTTGCTCTCTATATTTTTTCCTCACATGGTCCTGGGATGTGGTCATTGACCGGGGGATTGGGAGAACCCAAAAAACTCTCAGCCTCTGGCGGCGAGTGCTTACAAGTGTAAGGGACAGGTACCTTTGTAAAGAAGACCTCCAGGTGCACCAAGGAAAATGGAGCACAATAGAACAAGGTATCTGATGCCTAAGGGAATTGGCTGTGCTGGAGATCATTTTCTCAGAAGACAAGAGATTCCCTAAGAGCCCGGATGGTGTCCAATGCACGTCACAGATGTGGTTGAGATTCACACGTCTTGGACCAGAGATGTACTCCTGTTACCTGGCAACGCTGCAATGAAGGGAAGGCGAGGACAGGGTGGGTGTCTTGGTCAACAAACTGAGAATTTACAAGGACACTGTCACAGTCCTTTTCGCACTCATGTCTTGTCCATGGAAACAAGGCTCTTCCTACAAAACAGTGTATGAAGCAGTTACATTCTTTTCTATTACTTTTCACAATACACTGTTTTTGAGAGTCACAACATTCGAATGAAAGGACACACAGGCAAGGAATTGATAGCAGCTGCAATCCTTGCTCAGGCAGGATGACTGCTGGTGACCGACTACACTGACACAGCTGAAGAGGTCTTCTCATGTGACAGCTGCCTGGAAGACCTTAAGAAAGAGATTGGCTGATGGTGTTTCACCAGGTGGTCTCTCACACCTTTCTGTAGAAACAAAGAAAGCAAAAATGCTTTTGGTGTCTGGGGTGGTAAGAGAAACAAAACCATTGCTAGTTCAACTACAAAAGCTTCCTATAGTGGACACTGAACAGAGCATAAGAAATAGTTTGTCTCTGTTACTTTTCCTTTCTCCATGGGTTTTGTGGCTTAACCTCTGTGCAGACTAAACAGTAGTTCTTAGAGCAGTGGTTTAGTGCCAGAAAGTTTTCCACTACTTGTCAGAATTCTTTTATTCTTGCTGTTCAGAAACATTTGAATATGGCAAGTAAGGAGCAAACTTAGCTGAAGACTCTGTTTACAGGCCTCTCATACTGTCACTTGTTAATGAAGAACCAGATTCTGATGTAATGATTAATATTCAACAACAACAATAGTTGCAAAGTAGTTTTAACCACCATCCACCAACCCCATGAGAACAGCTCCTTTCCACACTTCGCTGTGGGGCTCACAATCTATAATTTGAAACACTGTGCTCATATTTCACCAGCTAACCAAAGCTTCAAATTATTCAGTTATTTTTGTCTGATATTTATCAAAATGTACAGTTTAATTCCTCCATGAGTACCATGTCAGGCACATAAAGACAATTCTGTAGTGAATGGCCAAGCAGCACCAGGACTGACCCATGAAGTGGCCTACTGTAGATCTCTGACCGTCTGAGTGTCTACACCTTTACTTGCAGTACAGAATATTTCAGAGTCATTCCAGACTCCTTAGGAGCATTTCTTTGGGATATGTGGCATGGCCTGTTACAAGTTGTTCTGTTTTATGCCCACTCCAGTATGTATTTCTGTTTCATTAAGCTACTTAGAACAAATCAAGTCACTTTTTTGGTTTCAAAATCACAATAATGACAGAATATTCTGAGTTTGAAGGTACCCACAAGGATCATCAAGTGCAACTCTTAAGTAAATGGAAGATAATCTCCGGCCATATTTAGAATGTAAGAAACGCAGAGAAGATTCTCATTTGTACTTAGAGTTTCAGATAGAAAAAGAAATATCCTCAAAGGAAATCAGTTTTGTCTTTGTATTAAGCCTTGTCTTACAAAGCAAATAAAATTATTTTCTGCATTAGAGAAAACATCCAGGATTCTTAGGCAGCAGGCATTTTGTGTGCACATCAGATGGCCATAGAGCTGTGCCATGTCAAGTAAAAAAACACAACAGTTTAGATGCATTTTGAAATCTAAATCCAAATCTTTCTTCAGTCCATAATCTGAACCTAAGACTCAGCTGGAAAGGATGCTGGTTTTGCCCAGAACTGATCAAAGGTGGATAATGAAAAGATTAATTCCTTTCTCTCCAAGAGAGCAGTAGCAGCTGAGGGGTAGCTTTAGGCAACTCAGCCTTATTTACAGCCACAGAATTTTACTTCCATGGGATATTTTTTTTTTCTTTTGATGTCTTGTTTATATGAACTCATATGACTTTTGCTTTGAGTGAATCTCAAAACTTGAGAATATTCTCTCCTGATTTTACCTAAATGATGAATAAGATGCTTTGCACATGTTTCATCTAAAAAGAAGTAAAAAAGATTATCCCTTGGAAACTATTTTAAGAGATAACGTAGTTGATTGCTCTGTATGTCCGTATGTATTAGAACTTACTGGAAACAGCCATGCTATTTCTTGGTGTTAACATATTGGTTAGAAGCACAAGACTTCTCCCAGAAAACCAGAATAATTTCTTGAACTTAATTTCTAAAACCCGACAATTTTAGAACTACTGCCAATTATTAAAAATTTTACTTAAAAACCACCTTTGGCATCATAACATTTTTTTTAAATCTGAATACTTTAGGCAATAACCAAGAACCAGTAAATTCTGTTCACATTTTACATAGATTGCCAGTTTAAACCATGTTTTTTGAGTTACAAAGGCCAAACCCAGGTAAATAATGAAGAGTTATCTGCTGAGAGTAATAATTTATTTTATCAATGGTTTCTGCATAAGCCTGCAAGGCAAGAACAGTGCAACAGCATTCTTCCACTTAAATTTTCAATGCATTGAAGAGGAAAAACAGCCATGCTTTCATATATGCTTATGCAACATCTAACAAAATCAATTATAGTTCAATACAAAATACTAATGATACAGACAGATATCTAAATAAGAAGGTGGAAGTCCACTTGCATGATCCAAGGATCTCACATTTGGATATCCTTCAAGATAACAATGAGTAAGGCTTTCAAACACATTCAACCTGGCTGGCTGCTACTGCACTCTGTTCCAAATACCACAGCAAGTCCTAAGTCTGGGATCTGGTCCAGAAAACCTACTGACCTCTGTTTTTGCCTCTGAAGTAATATTTGGGGTAAGGCTGTCCCCAGTATTTAACAGCTAAAACAGCAGCTCACTCCTTGGAGTCCAGACTCCTCCAGGCCACTAGTTCAGGATGTCAGGAAGGTAGTTACTTCGCATCTCTCTGTGTGTGGAGTCTTGTTTACAGTTGAAATTTGCTGTAAATGAAAAGCAGTCAATTTCAACAAGCAGCTATTGAATGGAAGACAAATTCTCAGTCAAGTCTATGTTGGGATCCAGGTTTAAATAATAAAAGAGGAATGTGCTCAGCCTTGCTTTGCCGGTTATTGCCAACAGAGAGTGGACATGTTAACAGAGCGATTGAGTTTATAATGAATAGAAAAAGGAGACCACAAATGAAAGTATGCAAAGGCAGGAGGAAATATACAGGATAAAATACTGAATGCTTAGCTCACATGCAGTGCAGGAGAATGAATGCAGAAAACTCAATGAACACTGAGTGAACATGCAGAACTAAGGCAGACAAAGAAACATGATTCTAGGCAGACAAGCTGTGCAGAAAATGAATGAAGAAAGATGAGAAGTGGCAAGTAGATACATGGCACACAATGACACAAGAAGGAAGGCTCTGAATGCCATGTTGGCTGTCAGAAGCAGGGAAAAGGAGCAAGGGGAGGGAAGATAACTGAGCAGATATGCCAAGGATGAAGACAAATAATGGAATGTACTGAAAACATGCACTGAATTAGGACAATAGAAACATGGTGATCAACTCCCAACCTTTGTTTCAAACAAACAGCTTCTGGCAATAGCAGAAATAGAATGCAATGTGATTTCTGCATATTTTTACCAGAACTGAAAAGTTAACGATTGCCAAACATAGAGCAAAGTCCATTTTCTCTGTTTTATCTACATGTTTGAAGAAGCTGAAATTTTTGTAAAACTACTTCTAACACTGTAAAGATTTGTGGATTATGCTGTCTGATTCAGAAAGTTATTTTTATTGCCTGTACATATAGATAAACATGCTGGCTCTTTCTCTACCCTAGAAAGGAAAAATGATAGCTTTATTAAAGGATATTATCAAACACCACCCTAAAGCATCTCTATGTGTGCCACGAGCACCTATAATTCTACCTGTACTCTTTATAGTGCTTCTATATCTAGTCTTCAAACTGCTTTGCAAAGCAATAAATTTGCTTTTATTTTTCTAAAGCTTGGCCACCTCAATGCCAAGGAAAATCTTATTTTTAATTTCACTTTTTTCCATCATGGACAAAAAGGTGGACTGTGTTAAAATTCTGAAGACCATATCTGTCACTAAGACTGTCTGACTGACACATTCATCATATAAATTAGAAAAATAAATACTATCTGTATTTTCTACTATTAAAAATTTGTAAATTACAAATTTCATTTTATTTAGATACAAAATAACTTCTGCAAAATAGTTTTGTAGTAAGAAATTACAACAAAATAGCTCGTTGACCAATGCAAAACATTTCAGAAGCACTAGAATGTAGAAATGCAGAAGTACACACTTTATTTAAGTTATATGAAAATAAAAAACTTCTGAAGTGAAAGCAGTAGATGAAAGAAATGTTAGCTCAGTTGTCCAGAATCTAGTTATATTGTCAGTATTCCCCTTACAGAAATTGTATCAGGTTTTTAATTATAACTTTCAAAATTACTTTCTGGCCTCTAGTTTCAAGTCTATGAGCGCACAATAATACTTCATATTTGCTTGCACAACTGAAACTAGACCTTCGAAGTCAAGGACTTGCCTCACTGCTGAGCAGCATTGCTCTCTATTGAGTTTGTTTGCATGCTGTTTGCACACACTGTAGTTGCTCTGTTTTGCCATCAGGCTGGAATTATTAAGGGCCTTCGTTGTCTTGAGATCAACAGGTGCAGAACATCTCTTGGATTTGAATGCTGAAGTTATCAGACTAGCAATCAATGGCTTTCTGTTACAGCATTCTTATTAAAATGCTAAATGCCTTCCACTAATACATTCAATTCAGTTGTGTCTTTTTAGTCCCAGGAATGTTGATATGTGAGACTGTCCCATAAATTTCAAAAGAGCACAGAATTACACCATCCAAAGGGACACTGAAGCAGTTAAACTATGTCTTATAATCTGATTAGATTTTGCTTGCACCGATATCTGCCTTATTTTCTGAAATTGCACTGAGCTCTAGAGAATATATTAAGATTGCTGCTGTTCATGAACATACTTAATGCATTTCAACCTTACTATAGCTCATAGTCATAGTAAATAATCAGTCACTTCTACTCACTCACATCAACTCTAAGAATAATGACAGCAAGGATCCATGGAGCACTGAAACACTTTTGTTAACTAGCAAAGGGCTGTGTTGTCCTGCCAAATAACCTGTCAAACAGATTATTGAATCACAGGTTTGGAATTGGTTTTGTTTGGTTTGATTGCTTGTTGGGTTTCTTTCGTGGGGGGGGACACAGGGGAATTATTTAAAATAGAAGCCAAAGTTCAGTGTTTGATTCTAGCTAGCAGAGCTCTAAAATCTTGGATGTGAGGCTTTATCAGTCATCTCCAAGAAAAGTCTTTAGTTCTACTTACCTGGATGTAAGAGAAATTACTGGCTATTTCTATTTGTAACCCTTATTTAAAGTCTTAAGCTGCCGTTGAAACAGGAATTACAAGGTTAAATGCAGTATTGCTTGTGGCATTTAAAAACCTGAATTTACTTTTGAGCTTCTGCTCACCTCTGGGCTCTCCAGATAGTGTTGCATACTAACCTCAAGCCACATTAGGTCATGTACCACTTACTCTCTGCACTGTTTTTGGCAGCTGCCCCTTTAAGTCCCTATCAGAAGGCATAGTGCTTTTCCTTCACATCCAGAATTTCTATTAGCTCTTCAATGAGTTTCTGAAAAAATTTTATATCTTACTTGGGCAGCTGCTTGCTTCACATCTGCCAGACTCTCAGGGATTCCCATGAGCCCAGACAGAAGCAAAGGCTGCATGTCAAGATTTTGACCTTGGGAAATCCCTCTTGTGGGAAAGATATAGAAGCAGTTTCTTGTTCATCACAGACCTACTAAAACTCCAAACTATGACTTCTAAGATATCAGCATGGCAGGCATGCTAGAGCAGCTTGGAAGTAAAGTGCAGATGACTTGGGATAAAAGCATAAGGAATTCAATTCCATCTGATTAACACCTAGCAGATATACACAGATTTCATATGCCACAATTCTCACAAATTCCTTTTATATTGTTACTTTTTTGGCAATGTTCCTTTCTATTATAAAATAATTAGCATTCAAATGTTCATATTTGTGCCATTTTGTAAAGACGGTATCCCTGATTTCTACTGAATCTCCCATGTCTCACTTTGGTAAGTTGCACTCCTAACTGAATCCAAACTTTACCATTAAATCTTTATCTCCAGACCCTAATTTTATCTCTAAACAAAAATAATTTCTTTGTAAAAGGCTTGAAGATAGACCCCAGGAAAGTACCCAGATAAGCACTGAAAGTGCTAAATCGACTTTATGGCAGGACTAGATCAATATCAGCATGGTCTATCCGAATACATGAAAACCTCTATTTATCAAGATTAACATACACTGTTTGCACAAGAGCTTCAGAATACACTGATACTCAACCTTGTAGTTCTCTTACTTGCATGTGCCATTTTCTATAAACAGATGGTAGAAGTTTCACAAAAAAAAAGCTTAGAAGTTTTTTCAGTTAAAAATGGAAAATACGATTTAATGCAGTCATTTTTATTCACAACTTCGTACTTCAACACTCAAACTCAGAATAACTGAACTGGGAGCTAAACTTGAGTTTAGGTAAACTTTCGGTTGGCAGTCTTGTGTGGGAAAAACCCTAGACTGTACTGGTTTTCAGTACAGTCAAGCAAAGCTCAGAATCAATTTAAAAGCTTTAGGTACAGAAACTGGCATCTGACACTGTCAGCAAACTGAAAGTATATAGGAGAAAGCACTCTTCAAAGAATGGCTGATCAAAGGAAATTTCTAAATATCTATTTCTAAAAAATTAATTTTAATTTACAAACTATATATATGAATCTTTCTGCTACTATCCATAATATGGTATGCTTAGTATGGATGCTGAAGACAGTATAATTGAAAAGAAAGTTATATTTTCCATTAACAAAAGCATAGCTATACACAAAATGCTCAGAACTTCTCAGACACAGGGAGCTAGGAGGAAAAACTCTACCATAAAAATTCACTATGTAAGTTGGTCATAATTTTCACCTGTCTTCTTTTTTAGTCAGGTTTTCCTCTCATTTTTGTGTTTGCCAGGAAAGAAAAAGAAATTCACATTATAATGGAGAGGGAAAAAAAAATCAAACCATGTATTTTGGGTACCAGGGCTGAAAGCAAGGATTTGTTTTGCACCCAAAATTACGATGTTCCATATATTATTGCACATCTTGATGTAAGGGTTATAGGCAGCCCAGCAAGTGAGTAACTGTAGTCCCTATTGTCATTTCCAACGACATGCTGTGTGATGAAAGAAGAAGAGTTTTGCTGAATTAGTTTTAAAAAGTATCTACAGTGAAGAAAATCAATATACATAGAGTGTCTAGGTCCCAAAAGTGAACAAAAATTTATACAGCACTTTTCCTTCTCTTCTACTTCTGTGAACCACTGAAGTATATAAAAAAAAATTTCCAAGTCCTGGAAGCCTGTCTGCATACTGAGAAAATGAGTATGCACAAATCCCATAAGACATTGTATAAAACCATACTCTTCTTCCTGCTCACTAATGACTAATTCAGATTAAACAAAATGAATAGATATTCGCATCGAATCCTTCAGGAACTGAGGCAAGAAACAATTCATTTCTCAGAGGAACATCCTCAATGAAAAGCATAAAATCATTTCAATCTGACAATAAGTAGCACACAGACTATTGCACTTTTATAGAGATTTATTTAAAATCCTTTATTAAACTATTTCGTAATGCTTTGTAGGGCAGAATAAAAGAATGATTCAGTTTTTATTATAGACGTTGCCAATATCCTGTTCCCCCAACAAAAGTCAAAACATGAGCTGGAAAATATTTTCTTTAATATCTTTGTTATATGCGTTAGATATGTGCATTATCACTGCTCCCTGCAACTCCAGTTAGCAAAGATAATATTTTTAACAATGGGTTATAAAACAGAGAAGAAAAGACAGGGTCCTAAATTGGCAAGTGGGCATTTCCACCGGAAAATAATTGATTTTTTTCCAACTTTTTTCCTGCTACAGCTCACCTTGTTTGTTAAACTCATCTACTTTCATTTATTTGCTATGTAACAAAGCAAGTCCCTGTTCCCCATGTGATCTAAGATTTGCAATTTGTGGAATGAATTCTTCGTGATGATAAAAAGTCATAATGATTACTCTCTCCTAATTGCTAGTTATGCATACGTAAACAAAAATGTCATGAAGCAAGAAATGCCAGAATTAAGAAAGGAAATTAGTACTAAAATTTGAAGTTTACAAAGTATGCAATTCCCCATCCCCCCACTTTGCTCTTCAACTGCTTCTTCATTAGTCTGGCTTCTTAGTATCATCACAAGTATACATGATTGTATGAAACTGTCAACACTAAATTAGAAACCACGTCCAGTGCTTGTGTTTGCAGAGAAAATCTGGAAAATATAGCCAAATGCATGATGACTTCATGTCTTTGACTGGGAAAGCAGAAAAAATAACTTCTAGATACAGAAATTATTATTTAACCTTGTGAGGCTGTGCACTTCTGAAAATCATCACTGTACAAGAAAACATGACCTTGTCTGCAAGTCTTACGTAATAGAAATAAAACTATATGGAGTGTCTGTCCTTTTGGACCAGGTCTGCTTTCTTCTCATTCTGCAAGAAAGGCTGCTGTGCCACATCTATTATTCCAGTAAAACATGTTATCAAGCTGTATGAATACAGAAAAGGCAGCTACAGTTAGAAGCCTTAATTTTTACAAGACTTATTGATACTTCTTTTCTTTACATGCTCATGAGCAAGTTGAGAAAAGCACAGTCTAGCTGAATCTGTTGTAAATTTTTAAGTCTGTATTGAGAATAGTAGCTATTACTTCCCAAAAACAGAGGCTTCTTCAGGTTTTAGTTTCAGTACTTTACTATTCTCATTTATTAACCAATAATTATAATGCTGAGCATGTGTTTAATACTAGTACCCTCTAGGTTGGAGGAAATGCAAATAAACTGAAGAGCAGAATAGAATTCAAAATTACTTTGGCTAACTCAGCACACTGTCTGAAAAAGAGTAAAATGCAATTCAGATGAGATATAAAAGGTGCAGAAATCAGAAAGTAGAAGAGGATGATTTAATAATACTTAGAGGCAGAAAGAAAGCCTGAGAAACATCATCTTAGATATGCAAATGGATAGAAAGGTCTCATATTGAACTGTATACCTTATTTTATATAATATACTCTAAAAATATTGCAAAATATATAAAAAGTCCAAAGCTGCGCAAGAAGGGAAGGTGAGAGCTTTATAAGAGTATAACCTACAAGAAGACTGAAAGAAATTTAGAGGAGCCTGAGTAGATGCATATCAATGATTTTCAAATCTAGAAATGAAATCTCTATAAAAAAGGTAAGACATACCACTCTTTTTATTTCGGATGTAGAAAGTGTAAACAGTAATGGGTTTAAGTTGCAAAAGAAAGATTTAGGTTTAAATTTTAGGGTGTAAAAAGCCTTAAGAAAGGTGAAACACTGGAGCATATTTGTTTGAGTAGCTGTGCTGTTCAACACATTAGGGCTTTAAGAAAACATTAAGATAAACTTTATTCATTTGGACATCACCCTGCAAAATAAATGTTTTAACAGTAAATGAGAAATAGTTCTGAATTCCAAAGCTAATTCTCCAAGTTTAATCTCATATAAAGAAGCAGGATGTACACACAAAATCATCAAATTATTTCCAGTAAAAAATACACTGTGGAAAATGCTATCATTTTCCATATTCTCATATTCTCAGCATCATACTTAAAAGAGCACCATGACATAGAATCACAGAATCACAGAATCAACTAGGTTGGAAAAGACCTTTGTGATCATCAAGTCCAACCTATGACCTAACACCACCTTGCCAACTAGGCCATGCCACTAAGTGCCACATCCAGTCTTTTCTTAAACAACCCCAGGGATGGTAATACCACCACCTCCCTGAGCAGCCCATTCCAATGCCCAATAACTCTTTCTGTGAAGAACTTCTTCCTAATGTCCAGCCTAAACGTCCCCCGGCACAGCTTAAGACTGTGTCCTCTTGTCCTGTAGCTGGTTGCCTGGGAGAAGTGACTAACCCCCTCCTTTCAAGTAGGTGTGAGGGCGAAAAGGTCTCCCCTAAATCTCCTCCAGGCTAAACAACCCCAGCTCCTTCAGCCACTCCTCATAGGACTTGTGTTCCAGACGCTTCACCAGCCTTGTTGTCTTTCTCTGGACATCTCAAGCATCTCAACGTCCTTCCTAAATTGAGGAACCCAGAACTGGACACAGTACTCAAGCTACAGCCTCACTAGTGCCAAGTACAGGGGAAGAATCACTTCCCTAGTCCTGCTGCATATGCTATTCCTGATACAGCCCAGGATACCACTGACCTTCTTGGCCACCAGTCCAGAATTCTGGCTCATGGTCAGTCTGCCATCAGTCAGTATCCTCAGGTCCCTTTCTGCCTCATCACTGTCCAGCCACTCTGCCCCAATATGTAGTGCTGCAGGGGGTTGTTGTGGCCAAAGTGCAGGACCCAGCACTTGTATTAAACCTGTATTGTTTGATTCAGCCCATGGATCCAGCATGTCCAGGCCCCTCTGCAGAGCTCCCCTACCCTCCAGCAGATTGACACTGTCCCCCACCTTGGTGTTATCTGCAAATTTTCTAAAGGTGGACTCAATCCCCTCATCCAGATCATCAATAAAGGTATTAAACAGGATTTCTCTGCTTGTAAACAGCAGGTCCAGCAGACCCCCACCCCTGCTAGGCTTACTCACCAGCTGTGACTAGAAGCTCTCCTCCACACACTCCAAGAACCTCCTAGACTCCCTCTTCTCTATTTCTTGAGTTCCCAGCAGGTATCTGGCAGGTTAAAGTCTCCGCAAGAACAAAGGCTGGCAATCTTGAAACATCCTCCAGCTGCTTGTAGAACAATTCATCCACTTCTTCATCCTGCTTAGGTGGTCTGTAACAGACTCCCACCAGCACGTCAGGCTTGTTGGACTTCCCCCTGATTCCTACCCATAGGCACTCAGCCTTATCGTCATTAACCTCAAGTTCTATAGTGTCAAGAGACTCCATAATAAACAGAGCCATACCTCCTACGTTGCCTGTCTCTTTTGAAGAGCATGTAGCCATCCACTGCAGCACTACAATCATGCAAGTCATCCCATGATGTTTCTGTGATGGCAACTCCATCATAGCTTTCCTTCCATACAATGGCTCCCAGCTCTCTTGTTTGTTACCCATGTTACATGCATTAGTGCACATCCACTTCATCTGCGCTGATTTCACCCCTGATTCTGGCTTACCACCCTTAGGCTCATCTCTGGAGAGGTGGGCTTCATCCCCTTCCCCCTTCAAGCTAGTTTAAAGCCCTCTCAATCAGCCCTGCCAGCTCATGGGCTAGAATCCTTTTGCCCTTGTTAGATAGATTAAGCCCATCTGATCCTAGCAGGCCTGGTGCCATAAAAATTGCCCAATGATCAAAAAAACCAAAATTCCACTGTTAGTACCAGTCCTTAAGCCACTTAATGATCTTAATCTATCCCTTATAACTAAAGCACACACTGATAAAAATACATCACGCAAAGATACAATAATTTCACATCTTTCATCTTTGCTATTTTGCTGAGAGTTTAATGAAAGTATTTAAGAGAGCCTGCATTTTTAGTTTTCATATTGATACAAAAATTTCATCCACAGCAGAGATTGTGAAGATAAAGATTCATAGACAAGAATCTGACTTCAGATGAAGAAATAAAAATCATTAAGCCTTGACAGCTTCTTCTCTACCCCTCTTCATCTTCAGGTAGGTAAATTAGAACAATTAAAGTGAATTTAGCCACAATAACTTAATCAAAGACACTCTCTTCCAAATGTTTTTTTTCAAAAGCCCTCAGAAACACCTATGCTATGAATAAAACTTCAGATCAAATAAGTAACATCACAGAGTTGAAAAAAGAAATTTTATTCCATGGATGATAATTATTTAATTATTTTATTTTAATTTATTTAATGATTTAATAAAGTCAGGAAAAAAATCTCACATAATCCAAAATAGTTGTAAGTATAGTTTATACTGTCCCACTGTACTTCTGTCTTTATGGTATAAAGTGAACCCTGCACTGAATATTAAAGAAGGTATTTTAAGTTGCAAATGGTGGAAAGAATGTTGCTTGTGTATAGTTACAAGAGAATAGAGTATGGTTTGAAAGATTTTCATCACCGAAGGAGCACCCTCTTTATGCACTTATGTCTTGCAAAATTTTCCTCTCTCAATTAACTGTTTCTTTCCTATAAATTTCCTGTAACAACCTACCAAAGTTGCCAAATTGCATTCTCTGGTTTTGACATGATGCCCAGCAGAGGCAGAGAAAATTCTGAAAATTACTCAGCTGCCAACTTGAAAATTACAAAAGCTCTGACGTTTCCCCACTCTGATGTTTTGATAGCAAGATTGAGAAATATGAAGTGGTCAAATCTGATGAACTTAAACATTAGGATTGTTCTTTGTTTTGCTAGCAAATTGAAAAAGTTAAACTTTCCCAGGTGGACTTTACATGCAAGCACAAAGAAGCATAAATGAAAATATACAGAAAAACATATTGTTTTAAGCAATCTTTCTGAAAGAGATAATACCGTCTGTTCATTTTATTCTTGTTTCTGGCAAGTGCATTAAACCTGGACAGATGATGTCAGGCTATGTGACGAAAGGCAATAACAGTTGGGGGGTACCTAATTAATACCATCCCAGGAGTCATCAGCCCATCAAACACCCATCTGCACAAGGCTGGCTAAAGTGGTTGTCTCTAGGTGTTCTTGTTCTCCCAGGTCTTCAACAGGACTATTGACATATCTGGGTTAAAATCAGGTAAAAACAGGAAAACAAGTAACAATTAAGTTTTTCTCCGTGCAACACACAGCAGACTTTTGGGATGTTTTGCCACTGAATACTGTGATTTTGAGAGTTTTCATGGGTTGCAGAAGAGATCAGACAAGCACTTAAAGAGAAATTACAGTGAGAGCTACCAAACCAAAACAGGATCCAGAAATCCCAATGAGTGAAAATAGTCAGTGGCTGGAAGAGTACTTGGGGGGAAATATAATTGTTGGGTAGTTGTTGTTGCTTGACGTAGAGGAGTGACCCATAGCAGACACATTTATTTATTCGGAGATGAAACATGACTGAAGGGCTTAATTTCTGAGACTTCACTCAGCAAAGCTAAGTCTATGTAAAAATTTTTTTATGCCATGAAGTCTGCAGAAGACAGGAAAGATGAACTAATATGCTCTTCAATGAGAAAATGCAACCCAAAATTCTAAGAAGGCAAATCTAGTTGCTGTAAGTTACAAAAAGAGATGTGCTCACATCAGATGGTTCATCTCAGAGAAAGCACACTTCATTTCTACAGGTTTATCCAGCTGAAACTCCTCTATCCTCCTGCTCTGGGTGGAAAATATTCCACAAAACCAGTTCTTCATGTAGCATTTTAACTACTGTAGATAGTAAAATAGCCATTTATGTAACTCAAAGTGAAAGACATACTGTTGTAATGGAGACAGAACACGGTCAGAAAAGAACAAAATGTCTGTACATTTGCACTGAAACTGATGTTTCAGTGTGAGGGAACATTAGTAAATTTCTACCAAAAATGGTTGAAACATAGCTTTCCATACACACTTGTGTACTTTTCCATTTCATGCAACATAGTTCTGAGGTGTTTTACACATGACTGTGTAACATTTCTTGCTGTATAGACACAAGTGTATGTTTAGTCACTGTGTGTGCTTAATCAAGTCTGATTTGTCTCATGATAGTGAGTGCAAAGTCTCAAAAAGGGAGAACTGATCCTGGATCAGATATTCCTGTCTGCAAATGAGAATTCTTTCCCCCACCTGCCTGCCTACTCCTTCCACACCAAAAAAGCCTTTATCAGAGGTGATATGTTCCCCAAACGTCTAGTTTCTATGATTCTTCATGAAAATAATTTCTAATTAACAAATTATTAATCCTACATTTGTACCTACATCTAGAAGCGTGTATGCATACAACATATCTCAATTTCTACTGGCGAAAGAGTGAGATGAAAGCCATGAGATATTGTTACAAAATGGTAAAAGTATTCATGTATTTCAACTAACAGAAGATGAAACTTGGTGTTTAGAATATAATCACAGTATTTAATTTGACCTGTGCTATATTTTTTCACAGTATATTCAAATATAGGTAACAACTGAAAACAGTGAAGCTGGTTATTTAGTCACTAAGTAGCTGCACTTCAACAATAGTTTGTTGTGCAGTTTTCTGTTCTCTTGCTTCCTCATGAAAAAGAATCATGTCATAGGTTAGCAAGCATAGTCCAGGAAGGGATATCCTTGCTAAGGGGTGCTTACAGCTTCCTCTGGGACCTGATAGAACCTATCAGCTGGCCAGTTTGAATATGGACAATTCTTTAAGCCACTTAAAGTTGTGACCGCCTCTGTGATCCACACTTAAGAATAGACAAACTCCCCCCCCCAAGCTCTCTCTCGTTTCCGGCGCTGGGACAGGTGGCTGCAGACCCCGTGCGGGGGCCAGCGGGCCCGGCCAGGCCCTGCTTGGGCCAGGCCGGGCCGGGCCACGGCCAGCCTGGAGCCATGGGCCTGTTCCAGCCGTGGAACCCCCCCCCCTCTCCACTGCGGCCGAGATTCAGCAAAGCGGCACCTCTGTCCGGCAGAGGTCAGGTGACCAACAGCGATAAGCCACATTCCAGCTGCAAGGCCGAGGTGAGATTAACCCTTTTATTGCTGTGAAGAGCTGAAAACCTGAGGGAAGAGAGAGAGGAGATGCTTAAAGCTGAAAGTCTGTTGTGAAGCTATGATATATCAGAGTATCCCATTATAATTTCATGAAGATATGGGGGGTGGAGTGTTCAACTCGTAAGCAATAGGCAGATGCTGCCGCAGCTGTAATTTCATGAGAAGTTTGGACAGAGAGAGATGAACCAGATGAACCAGATGAGGAGTTTTGCTCCACAGAGGAAAGGAGAAAAACTTCAATTCCTAGAGATGCTCCCAGAGATAGTCTTGAAGATAAGAAAGACCCTTTTCTCCCAGAGAAGGAGAAGGGCCTCTGGTTTTTTTTGTTTCTGAATGGCTCAACCTTAAAATTGTACCCCAAAAAACTTCAAGAGTGGACCCTTGAAAGCAGTTGCGGGAAAAGCTGCAAGTCGGGGGAAGGGACTCACATCGCAAGCAGAGAGACTCCTCTTCCTAAATGGACTGAACAATATTTGGAAGTGGGCGGCTGTCTCGGTGTGGTACTGTTTTCATAGCACGAGCAAAAAGAGACTTCTCTTTCTAAATGGACTGAACAAGGTTATTATGGAAGTGGTAAACAGACTGAACATCTTAAGGGTTGTCTTTACATTGTCGGTGGGAGAGGGGAGGAAGGTGGGAGGAAGAGGAGAGTTCTGAAGGTGGTATAATTTTTTTTTCCTTTTCTTCTTTTAGGTCTGTTAATAAACTTCTTTATATTCATTCAAGTTGGTGCCTGCTTTGCATTTCTCCTAATTCTTATCTCACAGAAGGTAAACAGTAATGGGTATTTTAGCCCAAACCACTACACTAAATTGGTGTTTCCGCCCGGTTACAAACCCAACCCGCGACAAATCACTACCAGCATCACAGCACTTGTCAACCCTATCTGCTTGCTCTCCAAAAACATTTGATTCTTTACAGTGTCTGTTTGTCTGATCTCTGTCCTGTAATTACTCCCCTTGGCTGTGAGAGATTTCACAGTCACATTTCACACTGCATGCATAATTCGTTACTTCCGCAGTGTGCTGCTATCCAAGCTAAGTCAGTCTCTCTAACCTCCTTTCCTAGTCTCATCATGGTAACATATTCAGGATATATTTCCTGTAAGCACTCATTAAGAAGGAAGAGCTCTTCCTTTCTGTACAAGTATAAGTATACAGGATTTTTTGGCTCTTAAAACAGAGAGTGGAAATTAGTCATCATGCAAATAGGTTCCAACTGTGTTGTTTTTCAACTCCTAGGTTACTAGAATAACTGAATCCTCTCAATGCCCAGAAATGTGGTAATAATTAGGCTGGAAGGAGGGAAGAGATGAACAAGGAGTGGAAAAAAAGGTCAAAACAAAGACTAAGGAGCTATGACTAACAAACTGAGCAAAAGGAGGAATAATTGACACTTTTTCTATTATAATCTAATAAAACTGGCAGTAGTGGTAGAACAAAAATGTCATTGTTATTCCTACACTCCCAAAATGTGATGACGAACTCATGAAACAACAGTTCTGGATTAGGTCCAAAGTGCCATCAGCACTTGAAAGAAAAAGAACTTATCTTGAAAAAAAGGCAATGCATGGGGATTATACTAGTATACTATGCCAAAACTCAAAATCATAACATGATGAAACATGTGACACAAAAAAAAAAAAAAAAAAAAATCATAACTACACAGAAAGAGTGCTGTAATATATGATCTTCTAATATTTACAGCAAACAATGGTATCATCATTGCAGATATACTATAATGTAAACATGGCACGCAGCCACACAGTCAAGAGACTCACAGATTTGGAGTGGGATTTGGAAAGGGATTGAGGTCCAAATACTAATTACGAGCTGGAGGCACAGATATGCGAAGCATAGCCAAGTATTTATTCTACTAAGTATTTTTGCGATTATAGGAAGGGTTCAAATTTATACTGTTTGAATACTGTGATCTATAGCTCTGTAAATCTGAGTTTCCTACTTTTCATAAAATTAAATTGTGCAAGAGACTGTACATTTACCATTCCTGCTTTAAGAAAATATCATAAAACAAACAGCTAGAAAAGTCAAAGGATTTTCAAGGACTTCACGATCTGTGAACAATAAAGCTCAGTTCAGACAGGGAAGAAGATATACCCAGCCATGATGAACAAGAATATATATTTCCAGACTAACAGAGGGTCAAACCAAGCCCTGTTAATTTTGTATTTAGCAGCATCTTTTAGATGAGGCCCTTCTCACACTACTACTTACATTTATTTGCTGGATTCTGATTAGGGCAATTCTCTTTTATCAAAGGGCAGTTTGGCAGTTTCACTTTTGAAGAAGAAAGAACATAGCGGTAGTGTAAAATGCTGTTTATTTAAGAAATGCTCAGCAGCCGAAAGTGCCACAAAGCAGAGGCCAGAGCAGCAGTAGAAAGGACTTGATAGTACAAACTCAATAGTTTCCACTTCTCTTTGTTCCTGCTTTTTTCTTCCTGGCCATCTTTCAGAAAGCCAAACTTGTAGATTAAAACATTCTGACATTGCAAAACCAACACAGAAGAAAATTAATTGGCATATCCAGATTATAGCTGAAAAGCACATCACAAGATATGCACTGATCAGGTTATCTGCTTTTTACATATTTCAGGTTTGATTCCAATGGCACAAATATGACAAGGCAGTAGTTAAGGCATTCATCCTCACTGCTCTTCCATGATCAAATCAGTCCTAAGGCCTATCATGGAAATATCTGCAACCAATCTAGTGTCTCACTGAATTTTAAAGGTTCAAATCCTTTGAATGTAATAACAATAAAAACAACAACAGCAAACTGTATATGCCACTCATTAAAGGGATACACTGTTTTCACCAGACTCTTCTTAATACATCAATGATTTTTACTCAAAGAAAACATGTGAAGCACCAGCTTCAGTGAACAAAGTTAGAGTTTTGAACTGGACAGGTACCAATCTACAGATATGCAAACATTTCAGTATTATTTCATTCACCATCGGAATGGGACCAAGGGTAAGCAAGAGAAGTCCCAGAAGGCCAAAAAGGAAAGAGCTAGAGTTCTTCCCTACAACTCCAAAAATATAACTTAAAAGCCCTTTTCTGCCTGGAAAATGGGTTTCTCATTCCTAGAGTGACAGGTAACATACAGTGATTGGCTATGGCAGTTTCTATTTTCTCTTTGCTTTAAAAAAAGTATCAAAATAAAAATCCATTAATTGCTTCCCTGAAAAACTTCATAGATAAAAGTGTGAATAAAACTGGCATTTTCCTTACATAAAAAAAAAAAAAAAAAAATTAGAGAGCCTATTGAACCTATTGAGGTTCCCCACAGAAATCATATCCAGCTCCATGCCGAACAGCCATGTCAAGAATATATAGTTATTGTTCTCTGCAGCTTTTCTTCATGGAGAATGAGGACTTAAAAAAATCTACACAATAAAATGCTCTCTAATGTAAAGGAAACACTCATTTTTGCTAGCCATTCATGCAGATAGAGTAAGAAATGCTGCCTAAATTTATCTGCGTGTTTCATTTTAAAGAACTATTAAAACTACATCTAACTCCTATGAAATTAAGCATTCATGCCTAATCCTACAGGCCTAGTGTCTGCTTGTGGGTGAAATTTTACAAAGCTTAGCATAAAAAGGTCAGTCTCTTGGGGTTGATTCTGAAACATTATTCTCTTTTATATATTCAGTTTATGATACATCTGCTCATTTCAGTTAGTACCATTGTCAAATATAGTATTATCCAGCTTGATTTGAAGAACAAAATTAAATCTGTTGTCTAAAAATAGGCACTTGGAGGAAATAAACATTTTAAGAAATGTTTGCGACACTCTATTTAAGCAACTAATACTTCTGCACAAGAGGGATTGAAGGCTGAAACCTTGCAGTAGACAGAATTCTTTAGAAGTCCATTGTGATTTAGCAATAAGATGTCTGATTCAGAAAATGTTCTGAAGACTCTGTTAAGAGGCTTGCAGAAAGATATTCCTTAGTAGGAGCATGTAATACTTACCTCTCACATGGCACTACTTTATAGGCATATGCCTACAACAGTTAGTGAATAACTTGTTAACTCAGTTTTGAATTTTTTTTTTTTTTTTGTCATGCTGTCTTGGTTTGAGACAATTTGAAGAACACTCTGGAATGAGTTGTCTCCCTTTATAGGTTCAATCAGTTCCTTTCCACCAATAAGGACTGAAAACAAGTAGATATAAGTGAAAAAAATAAGTTTACTAACAAAAAGATTGCCAACAGGCAAGAGAATAAAAAAGAAAATAACAGCTAGATACCAAACTACTAAAAATTCACACCCCCAGCCCCACAGTAACAGAGACCTGAAATGCTGGAAATACCCTTCCCAAGAGAGCAGGAGGCAGGGACAGCCTCAGTCCTGTAAGACAAAGGGACAAGATGGTGTCAGATCCTTCTTGGGAAGGCAGGAGCCTCACAGAGCAGCTCCAGCAGCAGATGAAGGCCCAACAGCTTGTCCAGAGTCAGCCTCCTCCCCACAGCAGGGCAGGCAGGGCCAGGCGAAGCATCTGAGCTGGAGCCACTTGGTGTTTTTTCTTCTTGGTTGACTGCTGTGGACGGTGACCCAGATTGGAGCCGGGGACTCTCTGCTACTGTTGGCACAATGCCTTAACTGCGGACAGGCACCTGTAGAATTTGCCCCAAGGCACGTCAAAACTGCTAACTGCAGTCTCTCTGAGCCAAAGAAAAAGAAACAAAAAAGCAAAAGCAAACCCAAAAAGGGAAAAAAAACCCTTTGCCTGAGCGAAGACCAGGCAGCTTGTGAAGCAAATACCACACAGCAAAGACTTGGAAGCTGCCTGGGATCACCGATTTTAGCATCTCGCACGCACACAAGGTTCTCATTTGTAGTGCCTTAAGCATACAGTAACAACTTCTAGGTGTAGGTAGATATGGAATACAATAGCATTATGAATCACCTCAGGACACATGTATTGAATTAGGAAATAAAAATGAGACAAATTATAAGAAATAACTATGGCTCTAAGTGATTATTTTGGAATTATTTTTTCCTTCAGTTTTTCAGATTCCAATTACTTATTACATCCCCTTGTATATTTTTGCTTGAGCTGTTAACCTAACTATTGAATTTGAAACTAAACACACTAATTTTAGAGAAGGAAGGCAAATTTTTATTGTTTGTGTTGAGAAAGGAACTGATGAAACAGAAATATCTTCCCTTGAAATGTCAGAAGAGGTTAACAAATGGTCAGAAAACTGAAAGTATTAGAATCAACATCTGTTACCTTTGGTACAAAGACTTCCTGTATTCACACCAAAATATTAGTCTACAAGGGGTTTTTTTACCAATTATGAAAATCTGTAAGATAACTTCGCTTTACTGAGAGGGTATTTTCCCCCTCAAACAGTAAATCCAGTATCATAAATTGCTCTCATTTTCTGTATATTTCTTTCTTCTTAGATTTACTGCTAATACTCTTAGCAAAGATTTTAAAAGAAAATTAACTGATGAATGGAACAGAAAACAAGCGAGCAAGGGTAACTTCTTCTGGAGCTAAGTCATAAAAAGAATGTGTATGGCCAATGGGAGTAAGGTTAGGTGATGTGTGCATGTTTATATAAAGTAGCAAGTTTCTGACCATTTCTACTTGGATTATGGGGGATTCATTCTGCTCCTCTTCCCTCTCTTCCAGTTCAGGGTGAGGACAACCTTGACAATAAAGACTAAGGAAATAAAGGCATCAAGTATCTCAGCCTTTTCCTCATCATTTGTCCCTATGTGTCCCCTTGCATGCAATAAAGAATTGAGATTCTCTTTAACCCTTCTTTTGTTGCTGATGTATTTATAGAAGGTGGTTTTTGTTTTGTTTGATTTTGAGGTTTTATATGGTAATAGCAAAATTAAGTTCTAGCTGGACTTTGGTCCTTTTAATTTTCTCACTGCAGAATGTTGTGACATTCCTGTAGTCCTCCAAAGTTATCTACCTCTTCTTCCAAAGGTCATAAACTCTCCTTTTTATCCTGAGTTCCAGCCAAAGCTCTCTGTTCAGCTAGGCTAGTCTTCTTCCCCCATCTCATCTCTTGGCACATGGACATTGGCTTCCCCTGTGTCTTTTAGATTTCCTTCTTAAAACATGTCCTCCCCTACTGGACTCCTTTGCGCTTCAGAACTGCCTCCCAAGGGAATCTCTCAACCACTGTCCTAAACAGGCCAAAGTCTGTCATCTGAAAACCTAAGGTGGCCATTCTGCCAATCCCCCTCTTCAGTTTTCTGGCAGTTGAAAACACTATCATTTCATTATTGCTGTGCCCAAGAAAGTCTCCAACAATCACAACACAAACAATTCCTTCTCAGTTCATAAATAACAGGTCCAGCAGGGCATGCCCCCCTGGTTGGTTTGCTCACCAGCTGTGTCAGGAAGTTCTCTTCCACAACTACAAGAACCATCTAGACTTAACTCTCTGCTGTGTTAAATTTCCTTCAGACATATGGTAAGTTGGGGTCCCCAACAAGAACAAGGGCCAGTGACCATGAGACTTCTCTGAGGGGCTTATAGAATATTTTATCTGCCTCTTCATCCTGGCTGACTGGTCTATAATAAAAAACAACTTTCTCCTCAGGTTACCTAAGTTTTGTTGTGAGCTAGTTGAATTTAGAGTGCTTGGTAAATCCATTACATGCATTTATGGATGCATATATAAGTTATTTTTGTGAAAACAAGCATTTTATTGGCATAGAAAGAATAAAAAGTCATTCAACACCTCATCCCTCTAAAAAAACCTTATTGATATAAATTCACACAGGTAAGTAGTTCATCATAAGGAACTGTAAAACTTAAGGCTCACATATATTGTTATCTGTTATGGATTCTGTTATAACTGGAAAGAAACTCAAAAGATACCTGTTTTCAAATAGAAACTTCTAACATCAAAGTGAAATATGAGAACAATTTCTCTATGATACAAAGTTTGATTGGATAATTTGAAAGGAAAGGAAGTTGAGCTCTGTCAAACAGAAGGCAAGTATTAGTAATTAGAAATATGACAAGCTGATTACTTTCTCTAGGACAAAAGTCATTTTGTTGTTGGAGGATCTAGTGGAATTAGTATGGGGCAGATTTGTATGATCCTCTTATCAGGAAGGTACTCTGTATCAGCATCTATTAAAAAGACATCCCCTCAACTCATTTTGCTATGCCACAAAACCTAGAAGAATACTGTAGGTTTGAATGTGTATTTTCCCATTCTGGTCTAAACTCTGAACTATATTCCTTACATCTAGTTATCAACTGCATAATCAAGAGAGATAAAAGTTGAGGCAGCAGAGATTATCTGAATTTTGTGGATCTCATAGGGAATGCTACATATCCTCAGATGCACAGAAAAAAGGGTGAAGACAACTAGAATAACTGTATCCATTTACTGCACTCACTTTACTTGTCAGCAATAGACTTCTATTCCTGTAGTTGAGAAGAAACACGATACAGATGTCACTCTAAAGCTACCTCTGTAGGCATGAGCCACACCTATAAACACTAACATTGCTGAAGTTTTCTTCAGACTTACAGTCTATGTGTACTCTACCGAGTCGTGCACTTTTTTATCTCTGAGTGCTCTTAAGAAATTTTAATGCTCTTACAGGAATCCAAGTTCCTGAAGGTTATAACTGACTAGATGATATTGGTAATGTCACCATAGCAGCACTGCAGGACTTTGACTTCACTTTCAAGAGTGTAGCAGATCCTTTCGCAGTGTGACATCTACTGCTTCACAATGCACATTCATACCAGTACTGACCTAGATAATTTTCTAATTGTGGAGTTAGTGCACATGGTTTCACTTTATATCAACCTTCCATGTGCTTGCTGTGTGGCTTTTGGCAAGATCATAAAAGATATGACTCAACCACTTGTCAGCACAATTTTTATGAGCTAAGAATAATTAAGTAGGAAGCAAGCTTGTCTCTAAAGTAAAACCTTCATTGATTACTAATTTTTGAAGCATTGTGTTTGAAGTGGAGTTAGCAAAGAGACAGTTCCATAAGTTTCCCAATGATTAGGAAGCATGTCTGGAAATACTCAAAGGATGTGTGTAACCAGCTATATGTATGAATACTTAAAACAAATTTGCCCTGCTTCACTAGTGACTAAATTTTTCAACATTTTACTAAAATTGATTACTTATTTTCCATTCTTAATTTAAGATCATTATAGGTTTACCATAAAATGCCCAAAAGCTAACACCAAAAGCAATATTCCTCTGGACTTGCTGCCCCATTAACACAACAAAAATCTAACATGCCCTGTGTGTTCCTTACTTCATGGTCCTGAAGTCACCGAGAAACAGACGTGCTTGGAATTGAGTACATGAATATCTGCTTAGAGCATATGCCATTTTCAGTATTTGAAGAGAAAAAACACATTTAGTTATCATGGAGAGGATTGTAGTAAGGTGTTTGTGCTAGTTTGAAAACAAACCAGTGTGAGGCACCAAGTCAGAATAACAATTTAATGGAAATTAAAGGAAAGGAAAAGAAAGTAAAATAAAACACTGACAGAGTCAAGATACAACCTGAGTCCCTGTCAGGCAGGGTGGTGGTAGCAGTCCTCTGAAGTGGTGATCCTGTAGTAGAAGGGGTCTGCTCTTCCTCAGAAAGTCCAGTGGTGGCTGTGGGGCTCCTGTCCTCTGGAAATCCAGTGGAAAGAGTGTCTCTGGTGCTCAGAGTCCCAGATTATATTCAGGATGGAATGCTTGGTTCTTCCCTCTGGGTGGAGCATCTCACAACAGGGTAATGAGTCATGAGGCCAAGTGTTGATTAGGCTCATTAACAGAAGATAGTCCGGAGGGAGTTATCTCTGAGTCATGCAGCAGGACAATGATGGGCCATTAACAGCAAGATAGTCTGGGGGGAGGAGGCAAGGAAACACTGCCCCACCTGATTTCCACTGCTCATGAGGATGGTAATAGAATACACCTCAACCCAGGACAGTGTTATAGTGGTTTGGTCCAAAATATTCATTACTATTTATTTTCTGTGAGATAAGAATTAGGAGAAACGCAAAGCAGGCCCCAAACTTGAAAGAATATAAAGAAGTTTATTAACAGACCTAAAAGAAGAAAGAAAAAAATAATCATACCACACCTTCAGAGCTCTTCTCCTTCCCCCACCTTCCTCCCTTCTCCCACTGACAATGTAAAAAGACAACCCTTCAGATGTTCACTTCCATAACAACCTTGTTCAGTCCATTTAGGAAGAGAAGTCTCTCTTGCCCATGCTATGAAAACATTATCACAACGAGACAGCCACCCACTTCCAAATAACTGTGTTCAGTCCATTTAGGAAGAGGAGTCTCTCTGCTCACATGTGAGTCCCTTCTCCCCAGCTTGCAGCTTTTCCTACAACTGCTTTCAAGGGTCCACTCTTGAAGCTTTTTGGGGTACAGTTTTAAGGTTGAGCCGTTTGGAAACAAAAGTTCTCTTCACCCATCTCTGGGAGTATTTCATCGTTAAGAAATCTTTGGGAGTATCTCTAGGAACTGAGGTTTTCTCCTTTCCCATTTGGAGCAAAAGTCCTCATCACTTCCAACTCTCCCTGTTCAACTTCCCATGAAATTACAGCTGCGTCAGCATCTGCCTATGTCAGCACAGGTGCTTTTGCTTACAAGTTGAACTGAACACTCCACCCCCCATATCTTCATGAAATTACAATGGGATACTCTGATATATCATAGCTTCACAACAGACTTTCAGCTTTAAGCATCTCCTCTTTCTCTTCCCTCAGGTTTTTCAGCTCTTCACAGCACTAAAAGGGTTAATCTCACCTCGGCCTTGCAGCTGGAATGTTGCTTATCGCAGTGGGGGGGTAGGGGAAGCCGAGCCACTCCGGTTGCCCACAGCAGCGCTGTGGGGGGAGTTCCGCAGGTGGAACAGGGCCCATCGGCTCCAGGATGGCCATGGCCTGGCCCCCGCACGAGGCCTGCAGCCACCTGTCCCAGCACCGGAAGCAAGAGAGAACCTCTGCCTCAGTGTTTCTATTCTTAAGTGTGCATCACAGAGGTGGTCACAACTTTAAGTGGCTTAAAGAATTGTCCATATTCAAACTGGCCAGCTGATAGGTTCTGTTAGGTCATAGAGGAAGCTGTAAACACCTCTTTGCAAGAACATCACTTCCAGGACTATGCTTTGCTAACCTATGACAGGTGTCTTCTACTTGTATATATTTGCAGTGAAGTACAGCAAACCTGCTCTCACGCACTTCCTATCTGTCCTAACTTATTATCTATTCCTGGCTAACTTATTAGAGAGAACACTTTTTGGTTAGTGGAGGATCTTTACCTTAAAAAGACTGAATAAAAATTTGTGATGACATATGAAGATCTCTGTCTTGCTTCCCAGAACAACTGGGGTTTTTTACTCTGTATTTTCTTGTGTCTTGCCCATCTTAAGGCTAAATACCTTAAATATTAACACTACCTGCAAAAAACCTTTCAATTTAATTACACAGCACTAGTCAGCAGAAAAATTCTTTCCTGATAGCATAATTCTGATACAGCTGTTAACACAGCACCAACAAGTTTTAGAGTTGGATGAATCTCAAAATCCTTTCTGTGTAACTTCCGCTAAACAGATCATTCCATGCTTTGTTTATATCTGGATAGAAGATACTTTCCAACACTAATTATTATTATTATTATTATTATTATTATTATTATTATTATTATTAATTTTTTACAGAGAGAAAAAAAGTTCACAAAATCTTTGCCTATTATTGGATCACATTTACTTCTTCCGATGTTTCTTTGGCACAAAAGTCTTTTGGATGATCAAAGAAACCTTACTGTATTTTCAATCAACATTCTCTGTTCCATGAATGTTCTCTATGATTCTATGTGAATCACTGTTTGATACCTAAAAATTCCTCTTTCCACAGAGCATTCCCTTCCAACTAGCACATCACAAAGTCTGGTTTACATTAGTGGTGTTTCAGTCCAGCTTCATTATAAATGAATCACCTCTTTTTACTGTTCCTTCCTTTGCCTATTTTTTTGCCATTTGCAAAGTCAGGATCTAACCAAAATGTGGTAGTGCTCCACTCTTAGTCATTTATTAGAAATGGTTTTCTTACCTGAAACCAGCAACAGCTAGTTCTACCATAGAATAATGATTATGTAAGGACTCAAGTGACCATACCTTTACAAGAATAAATATATCAGCTTTAAAAATCTAATATGTGAAGATTTATACATTCCCTTTTCTAATATACTCATGCCTACCAATATGGCTCTAAATCTGATCTATTCATTACCTTGTAAAATTATGTTAAAACACTTTTTCATTAAGAAAAATAGTAACATTCAATATGTTTCTGCGTGGCATAAATATCTAAAAATATGTCATGTATGTATTTGCTGTAAGAAAGGAGAACGTTAATATGGTATTCAACAGAAAAAAACTAAATATTTCCACGTTTTTGTTACATGTAATTCCAATTGCTGAAAGTACAACAGTTCCACTAGGTAGAGAGCTCTTTTATTGTGCTGTTGGGTTTTGGTGGCTTTTTAAATTAAGATTAATTTACATTTTATTTAAATAGGATGAATAGGATTCTCTCTTCTCTTTCTTTGTGGTATATTTTTGGATTTTTTCTTAAATAACTCTTCCTCACATCTATTTTAGTTTCTAGGACTGTATGTTTTTAGCTGGAATAGACAAACCAATTTATATATACAAAAATTAAGGAATGTTGCAGGAGGGAAAAAAAGACTAAGCACTAGCCTAAACAAGTCCTGCACTTTATGACCAAATATTTCTATCCACTTTCTTCTGCTATTTTTCTTTATAATATGGAATATATACAACAAGTTTTGAGACAAGTGGAAGTATATTTGTGATCATATTATCCACTATCTTTCAGGCACAAAAGAAAGACAAAGCTATTACTTTTACATCTCAGATTAACCTTGCATGATAAAATAAAATGTCTTTTTAATTAATTAAATTTATTTCTGCTGGCTAAGTGTTTTGGAATCACATGATGATGAATGTACTTAATCTCTTGTCTTCTTGCTGGGACTTAATACGAAGCCTTCAAGCTGCCTGTCACTACTTAATCTGATTCATTAACCTCATTATTGCAAATCAATAATTTTCATCATGCTACTAAAATATATCAGAATGAAAGACAGAATTTATTAAATACTTTAGGGAAGATGTAACTAATCCTGATACATGGATTTGCATTATTGTACTAGTTTGAAAACAAACCAGGGGTAGGCACCAAGTCAGAATAACAATTTAATGGGAAAATTAAAGAAAAGGGAAAAAAAATAAAACACTGGTTCAAACTGACAGAGTCAAGATACAACCTGAGTCCCTGTTAGTCAGGGTGGTGGTAGCAGTCTGGTAGAATGGTGGCTGCAGTCCTCCTGAAGTGGTGGTGTCGGGGTCTCCTCCCCCTGACATGTAGCCCTGGGAGAGGGGCCCTGAGGGGACAAAGACGGGGTTTCCTGAGCCCCTGGTCAGCCTCCTTCACCATTGGTTGTTTTGTGTTTCCCTGCACGGGCAAGGACCCTCGGTCCCGTGACTAGGGGAGTTCCTCAGCAGAGCTCCAGCCATGCGGCTGGAGAAATAAACATCTTTCTGAAACATCTATCAAGAATCTGTCCATATATATTTCTTTCCATGGGCCTCCTTGTTTGATATGCGTGTTACAGTATCCCCACTGCAAAATAATGGTGGATGTGGTTCTGTTGAAGTGGTGATCCTGTAGAAAGGGGCTGCTCTTCCTCAGAAGGTCCAGTGGAGGCTATGTAGCTCCTGTCCTCTGGGAATCCAGTGGAAATGTTGTCTGTGGTGTTCAGAATCTCAGATTATATCCAGGATGGAATGCTTGGGGCATCTCGCAATGAGAGGATGGGTCATGAGGTCAGGTGTTGATTAGGCTCATTAACAGAAGATAGTCTGGAGGGAGTTATCTCTGAGTCATGTGGCAGGGCATTGATGGGTCATTAACAGAAAGATAGTGTGGGGGGGGGGGGGGGGGAGGCGGCAAGGAAAACACTGCCCCACCTGATTTCCACAGCTCATGAGGATGGTAATAGAATACACTGCAACCCAGGACAATTATGTAAAAATGTTACTCTGTTCATAATTGAAAGGTTACTTTGTATTAAGGAAATATTTTATCCTCTTAATTTTTCTTCTCCTATCAACCTTACTGATGGGACCTAAAAAATACGGTGTTTATTTAAATGCTTAATATTATTTTAAACTAATTGAAAGAAAGAATTCCACCATTTCCTAAATATTAAAGTTATAAGATATTATTACTTGGATCAGAAACTTCATCTTTTATATTGTGAGAGTTTTGCGATATTTTATGGCAAGATACAAAGAGAAATGATAAATTGAGAGTGCCATGCTCACTTTCTTGCCAAATGCCTCATAATGGCCAGATAGGTTTTAACATAAGTACCCCTCTTTTTGCTTCTTTTGGCTACTTCTATTACTTCCTATTCCTATAGACCTGCATGTCCTTTTCTTGCCAACAGCATTAATGAGGCAAAAATGAGAATATATAATTGGTACTGAACTAAACTCTTGCTCCAGGCTTGTATTCTGGTACTTGAAACATTACGAATAAGAATAATAGTAAACAAACCAAAACAGCCTAAACCCAAAACAACACCCAAAAAAAACCCAAACAAACAAACAAAAAAATTACCACCACCCAAAACAAACAAACACACACACAAAAAAACACAACAAGTTTAAGTTCTTGCCTATAGTTGCTAAATGTAAAAATTGCTCTTACTTCTCTCCTAGAAGCATGTTGGGTGTTTTTTAAGCAGAAGTAGGAAAAAGATAAAGGAATAACAATCTTCATTTTAGCAAAAGCCAACTCAAAATAAAGTGGTTTGAGAAGTTGACAGTTTCTTGAGATATGTTTCTGATCACTGTTCATGCAGTATGTAACAAGTACATAAACGATAGATTTAAGCAGATAGATACTAGAATTTTTTAATACCAACCTCAGCATTGCAATGTCCATATGCTTTTCCTGTTTGAAAATCTGGATAACTCTTCTATAACTTAGAGGGATCATAGGGATAGAAACTTCAAGGAATGAAGGGTATCTATCTAGCAAGTATCTAAAACCTCCAGCTAATGAATATCATTCATTTCAATTTTTTCTGTTTCTGATTGCAATTACTTTCCTATTGTTCTTTCATATGTTTCAATATGTAGGGCAATTCAAGTGCATTCCAACTTTAATGTTCTAGCTTTCAGATTATGAATTATTTTATTCTGTTTTGGGTTTTTTTTAATAAAGTACTTGTGTAACAAAGAAAGCCTCTAATATGACAAGGTACTATGTGTGAGTAATCAGTAACAGTACACAAGGGCAAGACTTTTCTATCATTGTAACGCAAATACCCGCAGTAAGGAAATTAGCTTTGTGCTAATTTTAGTGCTTGATAAATGAGAAGGAAAACCCCAGTTAACTCATTCAAATATAATAGTGCTGTATGGAGTTTAGTTATCACAAAGCAGTAATTACTAATTATTGAAACATTGTAGATAAGATATGTGATTCTAGATAGACCTGAAAGAAAGCATTCTGCTGAATATACTGATATGTACATGATACTTTTACAGGGGCTTAGTGTAGGGATTCACTGAACAGGTGCGTGAAATTCAATTGTTTCGATTTTATAGCAATCTATGGTTGTGAAATCAAGGGCAGTAAATGAATTATTTTTTCTTTATGGTTATTCTGAAATAGCTATATTTTAAATTTAATCAATGTCACAACAAAAAAGATGTTACAGCATAAATCTTACACTAAGACCAGTGTATGTAATTGCAGTGTTTCATCTTGAAGTCTGAAGCCTTCTCAAAATTCAGTACAGAAATATGGTTAACAATCAATGGCTAGAGAGGTGATTTTGGAACATCAAATAATATGATTATATATGGAATATTTTTCCCATTTCCCATTTCCCATCAGCCATTAAAAAAAAGAAACAAAAAAGAAGAAAGAAGGAAAATAAGAAAACCCATAAACAGACTCTTAGAGAAAATCTGGCAGCCTTAAACCAGTAAAGTTTTTTAGCATACATACAGGGGTAAAAACCAACTGAAAATAGAGAAATATAGCTTTATTAAAAGAATTAATAAATTCCTAATAAATAGACTGATATCTATAACAGGTATTGAGCTTGTTCAAATTTGTTTCCTTACAGGTAACAATCTAGTAATATTGTCATGCTCTGAAAAGAGTGTCTTGGCAAGAAATCATTAGTTTTTGCACAATTAATGTTTTACACATAGCGTTTATTCTTATAAACATGACTCAATCAGGCTTAATCCCCCCTTTAATAATATTCTTCACATGTGATCAACTTGCTGTGACTAATATCTTTGTTAGTGTGAAATCCCTAAATGTGACTTTCAATAAAGCCTGATTCCCCTCTAGGTATCAATGTAAATCAGACAAATGGTAAAGTTAGCTTCAAGAAGCTCTTTGAGTTTTTCAGCCTCTTCCTTCCCTTCCCCTTGACTCTTCCATCTCCCTTTCCTTATGCAAAAACACTTTGTCAGTATGAAAGGACTCCAGTGGAATATGAAAGATACAGGATGTACAATTCACCTGCAGAGATGTTGTTCAGGAAAATGGAGAGATTAATGACAATCCAGTCAAAGATAAATACAAAACTTTCTATTTCAAATTTCCCAGATGTCAATTCTGCCAAGTACTGTTTTCCACATAACTCAAGATAGATGAAAATCCAATTTCTGTCCTGGAAAATAGTGTGTCTGATACTTTCTGAACGACATTGTCTTCCAGACACTAAATGAAAAGGAAGATCTTTTCACTGGTCTTAAACAGAAATATAGTTTAGTTTCCTTTTCTGCCAGAGATCACAGAAAAAATAAAAAGAAGTTTAAACAATTTTGCCAACCACTCAGCCAAACTAAAGTTGTTCACCTATCCTTAATCTGTCCATCTCTTTGCCCACAAAGCCAATCAAATATTCACGATAAGGTTTTTGAATTTCAAAGATTTCTTTTCATTATTTTAGTTTCTATGATTATCAATATAGACATGAAAGGAATCTTACATGAAGGAAAAAACATCCTGTTTCTGAAGTATTTCAGAATCAAAAAAATCTAAGCCTGCTGCTTAGAGCTAGGTAGTTACAGTTTGACACACTGTTCATTTTAATGCAACCCCCCAAAAATTCCAATATTTGATAATAAAATATTGTTATGTTTCAGTTACGAAGCTAGTTTAATTTACAGCTCCTTTTATTTAAAATTTATCTTCCTTTAAATACTCTTTGTAAATGCAGAACTTTGCTTTTCCCTGTAACTCAGCTACCAGAAGACTTGTCAGTACCTAGTATATTCCTTACCCTTTGTCTAAAACATGCAACTTTTTGACAGGGCAAAGAGCCAGCATACTTTCTGTCTGATTGCCAGAGCCAACATGAGACATGAGCATGACACATGACACATGACACATGAGCCATGCTTCTTGGAATCATAAAGCCTGATGAAAATCACCCATTTCAGTTTCATCTGCTTTTCAGTAAGGGAATTAGGAGAGTGTCTCTCCTTTAACAGCTGCTGGACCTATGAGCTCATTCTCCTCTTCAACTGAAAGAAGTTAGCCAGTGGTTTCAATAGTTACTGAGGGGATGAAAGATAGCTACCAAAGAACAATATCCTGTATCTTTTTTCTGCCATGTGTTGGACCAAGAAACTGGGCAGAAATGACATTGCAAGTGTCGTAAATGACAAAAATATCACATCAAACTGCCATTCCTTGATGTTTTAATGTAGGATGAAGTAAAAAAAGCTAGTGTATTAGAATTCTAACAGTACATAAGGTTATCCCCCAACCAGCATCTTTAAATGCAGGATACAGCTTTTATGTCTGAAAGCTTTTATGTCTAGCAATATTTGGCTCTAAATACCAGCTGCAAGTGCATATCCTACCAAAACAGATAAGAACTAACACAGACAATACACTGTAACTTTAAAAAGCACTTCATTTTTTTCTATACAAGCTGACTTTTGAGCTTGGGCTTAAAATACCTCTCTTTGACTTGGAAATAAAATAATATTGACATTTTATACATGAAGCTGTACTTTGAAAAAATGAGTGGTGGTGTCAATATGGGAAACCCTTATGATTTTGTACACGTGAACTGAGTGCTTCTGAACTCCATTCATGATTCCTATTCCAGTAAAATCAGAGGACACAAAGCTATTACAGGAAGGGGTTTATGGGACTTTCAGGGAGTCAGGCCAATTCTGACAGGTCACTGAATGTGTCAGCAGATGTTTACATAAGGAAAATAAGGAAATAAGGAATTAGGGTTTATCAGCATCATCATAGGTCAATTGAGCTGCATAGTCCATAAATAAAGGGATTTGTGAGTAGGTATGTGATTTGTAAAGTGCTATAATCATGTGAAAAGCTTTTGGTGTAAAATAAGGACTTTTCTAAAGAATACCATTGAATAATCTACAATTCACACTCCCTGCATAAAATTGGAAGGAAGAAAATGAAGCCAGAGATGCTGGTCCACATCTATCAAATAACTTTTTTTTAATGTTCCACTTGGGGATAAACCCTCGCTTTTAGCCAAGTCGTCAATTTTTTAGTGATGTAGGGGAATGCATTTATCATTTCCTTCAAAGATAGGTGATGTCTCACTGCTTCTGATTTTAGAATGTGTCCTGCTAGCCGACAAAGACTCACACAATGAATTTTTATCCTTTCAATTAAAAGCAAAGAGTTAGAACAAGGAAAAATAAGTTGCAAAAGAGGGAGAAAATTATTCATAACTGTATTCTTTATGATCTATTAAGAGACAGCATGTTAGAAAAGAAATTGTATATATAGTTTCACAAATGGAATGTTGGCCAAATGGCAAGTAACTGTAGGAGAGGGGGTTAGAAAAATTTATACTGAAAATTTAATTCAAAAGACAGAACACTTGAACCAAAGATTGAATAACTAATTGAAAGGAGGTTTGATAAAAGACCAAGTAATTTAGCCTTCAACAGGAAAATTTACAGGGTCAGATTATACAGCCAATAAATGAAAGGTATCTGGGATGAAAAAAAAGAACCAAAAGAACCGCTGTTGAAAACAGGATAGAATTTTGACAACTGAATAAAGTGAAGGTTATAAAAAAGATTAGTATTGGAGACAAAAATGCAGACATAAACTGGCCTCCTTAGAGCTGGGAAAAAATGCTATATATAACAATGCTTCTTGAAAAATTGGCCAGAATAAGAGGGAAAAGACTGAACACAAAACTAGATGTCATTATCAAAGTGGAAATCACCCAGAAATAAAGAAACTTGGCTATAGCACTTATAGAAAGATGTAGGAAGTGATCACCTGCACAAGAGAAAACAAATTCTGTTCTGAATAGACAAAATACAGCTAAGGAACAGGAGAAACTTGAGCTCTGACATTACACCTAACTACAGCTGTCAAATGACATAGGAAAATTAAATGCCATAAACATCCCCAAACCTGGAAGCAGTTATCTAAACAAAATTTTGTATGCTGAATAAAGCTGAGGTTCCTCACATTGGGTTATATAAATATGTGTTCACAGACATATTTAAGGGTTTTCCCCCAAAGGTGTTGGCAATAACCTTAACATAATGTTCACTATCACTATTCAAATCCTCTACCACTGAAACACTGCCATGGTATTAGCTTATTTCTCTAAGTTCATTCCATGTCATCTTTACAACCTGCCATTCAGAAAACTGTTTCTGCTCTTCCTTGTGACTTTCTCTTATCATCCTTCAAGATGAGAGAAACAAACACAGAGTACCACCATCAGAAAAATAGTAAGACCAGTTATTTTCATACATAAGGTCTAAAAGCATGTATTACTTCAGGGAAAAAAAAACCAAACCAAACCTCTGAAGTAATTCAGTCAATTAACCAAATCAAACAGATGAGAATCAATCTGAGTCTATATGGAAAATTATACCCAAAAAGAACAACAGTGTGGAGTCATTTACTGAACAATAAGTTTATTTGCCAGGAAAAAAAACCACATTCAGAATCTGGAAATTGCAGGACTCTGAAAATTGAGAGGACCACAAAGGTAATAGTGATAGGCCCTCCAAGTCAGGTGCTTGTATGTTCTAGAGCAGTCATAATTCTGAGTCCCAATAAAAGGCAGAAAATGAAAAATAGTTTTGCAAGAATTCCACTCCAACTTAAAAATTTAATATAGATTGTTCACCAACCTCCCTGCAGCCTCTGATAAGTAAATTTCTACTCTTTAAATCTTATAACCAGCTTTAAGATCCTTTATCAGGCATCTCTAAAATAATTAGGAGTTAATTCTAAAATAAAAACAAACATTTCTCAAATAAGTTTAAGAAGCTTATACTAAAACCACATTCAGAATCAGGTTTTCAATGATCTAGTAAAGTTCACAGTTAGGGCGCTTCTGATGTGAAACTGCTGGGTACAAAGATTACTTCTAAAAACACTGTATAGACAACCACAAACATTAAACAATCTCTAAATACACACTGTTATGCATTATGATTAGAATGCTACAGCAATATTGGTACTCTTTATGATCCATGCAACTTAGATAACAGGCAATGACCAGTATTCAGTCTTTTAAATTTACCTTCATGTTTAGACTCTTCCAAGTTAAAAAAAATTTACAGTGTAACATGAGCTAATATACACAGACTTGAGGGCAGACTTCCAATAATATTTAGGCTCCAATGGAATACCCAGTGGAATTTAAATGAGCATATAAAGTATCAAGTTTTATGATAACCATAACCATCATCATGGTTAAATCTACCTTTGCAGACACAGTTTGTGGGTTTGGGGTCCTTCTGTGGGTTTGGGGTCTATTTAAGGTAGTCTAAAAGCAGCACCAGAGAAAAAGAGACACTTCCTGCACTGTCCACTGTTTCTTAGCACTTATCAAACATTATTGAGCAGAAAAAAAAATAGCTTTCCATAGTTAAGTATTTGGATTATTAAAAGTGCTGCAACAAAAAGGAAGAAAGAAAGGCTCTCCAAAGATTTGTAGAAACAAGCATCTTTCAGAAAATACTGGTTTTTTATTTATTTATAATTCTAATAATTATTATTCCCATATGTGAAAACTTGTGTTACTGCATCAAAAGTAAACTTATTTAATTCACAGCATACTAGAATGGAAGAGTATTGTCAATGCATTTGATGCAAGTCAAAATCTGCACTTAAGAAGACTACTTAGAAAGAAGACAAAACATCTCTCAAAACTATAAACCTCCCACGGTTTCATTCTGTTGTTATTAGAATTGCTTCTAAATTTGTCATCCCCTGACATCAAATAAAAAGATCAATTAATTTTTCATCTTGATAATAGCCTGTAAAGTTATAAACAACAAGACGGACTGACCTCTCAAACCTTTACAGTAATTTTGCAAATGTTTATTGATACAATTTTTTAAAGTCCACTTGTAGCTGAGAGACAACTATTTTAGAATAGAAAAGGCTATTCTTAAATAATATAAATTCAGCATAAATATTTTATTTTTTAATATTAATACCATGATGATATTGATACATCAAAGGGTCATTATGCTATCTAAAGGTACTTGTACAGGCTGGAGGAAAGGTCTAATAGAAACTTCAAGTTCACCATGTTGAAGTGCAAAGTCCTTCAACCTGGGAAGACACAACTAAAAGCTTCTTGGTGGAAAAGGACCTAAGGATGCTGGTAGACGTAGAATCACAGAATCATTAAGGCTGGAAAAACACCTCTAAAATAATCAAGTCCAACCATTAATCTAGCACCACCTTGTTCAGCACTAAACCATATCCTCAGGTGCCAGATTCACATAAAACTGAACACAAAGCAGCAATGTGTCTTTGGAGCAAAGAAGGCTAATTGGCACCTTGCTCTGCTTTAGGCAGAGTATTGCCAGCAGTTTGAGGGAGGTTGTTCTTCTCTTCTGTTCACATTGCTGTCAGAGACTGAAATATTATATTTTATGACTTAAACATTTTCTTAAAGGACTTTTAAAACTGTATTACAAAAGCTGCAGAGAAGATTACCTGAATGGGGCCCTGAGGCCTGACACTGCTTGCTGATGAAGATAAGATAGAGTAACAACTCAGTGCTGGGGACATTCACAGAGCACCAGCTTAACACCTCCAAAGTGGAGAGACCGTCGCCCCAGGGCTATCAGCTGCTAGGCTCACACAGACCCTCCACCGAAGGGTGGGGGGAAAAGAGGCTCTGGGTATCTTCCTCTGGTCAGAGGTACAGTGACTGCCTATCCTCCACTGTGCAGAGGAGCCCAGCTGTGGGGCCCTCACCGGGGGGGCTTATCCACAGCAGAAGGGGGTGATATGGCCCATCACAGGGGTCCCCAGACCCTGCACCAGAACACCAGAGATGATGCAACACACCCTCAGTGTTGCAAGGGACAGTGTGTCAAGCTAGCCCCTGCAAGAAAGACACGTGGGTGATCCCACCTGGCCTGAAGTGTATATTAATCCACAGAGTTCTGTACTCTTTGGCGTGTGGTGTGGTGGCGTGTGGTGTGGTGGCGTGTGGTGTGGTGACATGACATGGCGTGTGGCAGCATGTAGGAGCGTGGCCACGGTGGTGATGGGGGACCCTCACCACCAGCAGACCAGATGGAGGGGAGCAACAAGACATCGTTGGGACCCTCAGATGGGTGATATGCTTCCACCTAACCCCTGTCACCTCTCCCTGTTCCCCCACCCCCCACGCACACTTCTTTTTCTTTCTTTCTTTTCTCTTCCCTTCTCTTTGCCTCTTTTACTATTAAATAAAATACATCTATTTTTTTGCAACAACATCTAACCTCATTTGGTTTTAATCTCATTTCTGGGAATATTTTGAACCTTCTAAGTTCTTTCTGGTTTATGCTCAGAGACTTAGCTTGCTTCACTTTCCTGGGTCTAAACTGGATTGTAACAACATCTGATGCCAACCCTGAAGTACTGTGTTCAGTTCTTAGCTCCCCATTTCAAAAGAGACATGGACATACTGGAGAGAGTTGAGTGAAGGGCCGTGAAGATAACTAAGGGATTGGAGCATCTTTCCTATGAAGAAAGGCTGAGAGAACTTGAACTGTTCAGTTTGAAGAAGAGGACATGCAGAGGGATCTTATCAAGATCCCTGGAGGAAGGACAGAGTCAGATTCTTTTACATGGTGTCCAGTGACAGGACCAACAGAAACACAAGAGACTCCCTCTGAATATCAGGAAATACTTCTATACTGCAAGGGTGACTAACACTGGCACTGGAAATCTTCAAAAGTCATCTGGACATGGCTCAAATTTCTCTAAAATGATTCTAGAAAATGGAGCAATATCTATATGTTAAGTCGATACTATGCCTTCAGTGAGGTGGAATTGATGAAGAGTTTGAAGAGAATATTAATTTTACTGCATTAATGAACCTATGAACTTCTAGTTCTCCAACAAATATAATCCAGTAAATAGATTACATTAGTCATTACAGTGACAGTAATTTCATTGGTTTCGGACATATAATTCAAAAGGAAAAAAATTCCTGAGTACAGACTAAATATTTTTTCCTCTGAAATTTTCTAAAATCTCCATATTAGTTCTTTTTCTTACATCTGTTTATGGACCTGCTTATAGGATACCAAGTGAATTATTTCAAAGCAGTTTGGCATTACTATATTTCCATGTTTGATGGCTACTGATTGAGATGGCAGGCTACAAAGCACAAATATTTTGAACAATATAGTTTGTTGGAATTGTGTTTTGTCAAGAACCAAAGTAACTCAATATATGATTTATACAACTTTCAGTTATTTTGACACAAACCTTCAGATATAGATAGCTTATAGGGCAATAATATTACTCATTTGTTCTCAAAATTCCCAAAAATGGTAAAATAAAAACAAAGCAGTGTGACACCAATGAACTATAGCCAGGTCTTAGGTATGTCCTCCCCCTCTGACATCACATCCGTCTCCCTTTCTTCTGTCTCTGATTGGCTTGTCCTGTGGAACACCAGGTCGATATTACAGGAAGAACTGGCTGAATGCTCCATAATTAATACAGTCCAGAGATGGGGGAGCAGAGGCATTTGTGATTGACTTTAGTGTACATGGGCCTACAAAAGGGCATAAAATGTTGCTGGAGACTGGGCCAGCTGGGCAAACTGGTATCCCAAGGTTGCAAGCAGCTTGTAAGGGATTCCTGCAGAGTACATCCCACCCGAAGATGAGGAATACTCACTTTTGAACAAGCGAGCAAAAAGTGCTAAGATTCAAGCAAACATAAAGTCCTGCAATAGTTTCATAGGTGCTTTGTTGCTTTGCAATTGTGAATTCTGCATCACCAAAGACTGTAAACCTGTAGGTTACTAGCTGAACCTGTCTATATTATAACCCTTCAGACATAAACTGTTGACCAAATCTGAAACTAAATGGACCCAGCGGCACCTAGACTTCTCTGAAAAGTTTTAAAAAGCAAGGAGGTCTCACTGAAGGTTGTGATTCAACAGGAGGGACCACAACCTGGTTATACTAAAATCCATCATAATAGATCACAGAGTTGTTACTTATATACTGCATTGACAATATTTAGATACTGCATTTAAACTAAATCTAATGATAATCATACACATAATCACTGTGCTCACTTCTCACACCTGGCAAACCTTCTCTCAACTACCCTGCTGTGAGAATCACAGCAAGATAACACCAGAATGACAAGGATGTGCTAGTGTCATCAAAGTGAACAGTCACAGCAAGGCAACAAACACCAGAATGACAATGTGCCCCTTTCTGCATATAATAGTGTTGAATGTTCAAAGGTGAATCAAGTCTGTCTGATTATTTGCTCCTGCCCACCAGGCACATACCTAGCCCCCTACTGAGGGACAGCACAGTTGCGGGTTGTTTGTATCAAAAGGGTTATGGTTCAATCAGAAAAATTATACAAATAAGCAAAACCAAAGCAAAAATTAAAGCATACATAAAACTCTGTAACACTTTCTTAAGGTGTACATTCTTATCAGTCATTTATCTTCCTTCATCACTAATCCAAATTATGCTGAAACTTGAAAATGCATTACATAATACACTGAGAATGCCACTTATTTGTTGACACAAGAGCATAATACTAGAATATACTTTCCAATTCTTTTAGCCCAAACTTATTCTTTTGCAATTATTGCCCTATAGAATTCCCTTCATAACCTTACTGTGTTGCATTTTGAAAGTAATCACTCCAATTAGGAGTTAACTGAATTGTTTAACAAGGAGGTTAGAGTTTCCTTGTATTTTTTTAGTTCAATGCATTAGTAACCAGTTTGCTTATTTCTTCTTCTGCTAATAGTGTCCTTTAGCTTAAATACCTCTCTTTTAGTGTATGCCCCACAAAGGTTTTTTCTAATCCTCACAGATTGGGGGAAATATTTTTTTCTGAATTGTTCCTGTCATGAATGATCATAGAGTGGCCTGGAGGCAAGGGGAGTGTACTACCACAATTCCTTCTGACATCAAGCCTACAGCAGATATACTTACTGCTATTTTCTAAGAAAACAGCTTTATCATATCCTATCTTAATCCATTTCCTTTACATCAGTCTTCAAAGTTATTCACATTAGTTCCTTGTACTGACAGCTAGTTTACTCAGGATGTGTATATTTTTAAATGCCAAATTCATTAACAAAACTGTGAAACAAGAACATTTGCAAAACTCTTTCTTTAGGTTCACCATTTATAATCTCATACCAGACAAGTCAGCATCTGACACTTAACACTGTTAACCTCTTCCAGCATAGGATCTTTGTTAACATTTCATTATTCCTCATCCTCCATGATAGTTTCATGTGTGGTGCTGAATGCCAGATGAATCACAAAAATGTTAGAGCAATCTAATTTTAATTCTTTTTTTCCCCCAGATTTTTGTCTATAGATGATGAGAAATTTTGAATGAAACAAGTTTGTCCACCACATATGTAGCAATTTGCAATAGTTAAACTTGCACTGAGCTTTGTTTTCTTTCGTTTTCCATGCTTCCTTCATAATTGTTCTAAAATTTGCATCCTACTGAGATTAGAGATTATGGTATGATTTCCAAGCATATTATTTCTTTCTCCTTTTCTGTCTTCAATACAAGTACTGGATTTGTGATTGCCTAAACATTTGAAGTAATCAGTTTAAATGCAACTGCTGCCCTTCATTCAGTCAAAACAATAGTCATGATGGAATATTTTTGCAAGTTGCAAGTTTATTTTTTTTCATATAGCAATTATCAACTGTTCCTATGAGACTGCTAACTAGAAAGAATACGCTAAAGTTCCATTTTGGTATGATTCATATTTCTTAGAGCTCAAGATACTGAAGTAGTAAAGGTACTTTGCTATTTGGAAAAACCCATGTTACTTAAAAAGACAGAAGTTTAATATTTGTCTGAAGCTACTGAAAACTTGTAATCAGTACCTATGTGTGTGCAATCTTTCAATATGCAAAGTGAGTGACTGCTACTCCAAGTCTTAATCAGTTACCTTTGCTGAGACATTTACAAAAATATGAAGTTAAAGAAGGAAGATTCACATAAAAGGCTTCCTCACAACCGTTTTGCTGATGGATGACCTGCCTCACAAGTAGGAATCTGCTCAGAGAAAACTCACAACCATTTGTCCACTGAGATATCCTCCTACTAAAAAAAGAAAAAAAAAGAAAAAAAAGAAAAAACATCCAAGCCCTCCTCTTACCTGAAGGTAAACTGTATCTTGCTATGATAAATATTAAATGAAGGAAGTTCCTGCTGAGACTGAACAGCTATTGCCATAGCAGGAAAAGGAAGTGTTTTGGGCTTTTTTTCTAGAAGTTATCATGCCCTGTAACTCTCTGACTCTCTAACTCTCTCACATATGTAGCATGTGTGCTGATTACAACCATATAGAGTCACCAAGACTATCAAATGCCTTTTGATTTTTTAATATAACTTTTTTCCTGAGCAATTACCAAGAAACAAGATCAATTTTTTAAAAATATATTAAACAACAAACAAACAAACAAAACCCCAAAAAACTATTTCTGGCTGAACAAACAAATTTTAGATAAGTCAAAATTAGTTAAAGGTAGCATTGGTTTGATCTTTGAGAATGGTGAAGAGAGTACGTGTAATTTATTCTAATTCACTGAAAATTAAAACTTACTCTCACAAGCAGGTAATCTCAAAAATCCCTTAGTGATAATTTGAAATATCTCCAAATTCACTAATTAAAATCAATTCTTTTTAATGTCCCATCTTGAAAAGGGAAATGTGCAGGGTAATATTTAAATGTTTAAAATTATTAGAATTAGAAGTAAGAAGAATATTTTCTCCAAGAGAATGTTAAGAGGTCCTGTAGAACTTATTTTCACATGAAAAAGATAAATGGTATTGAATAGAAATGCACATTCAAAATTTTCCTTGCATTAACCTGTAAAAACAACATCAACATTTTAACTGAAGTAGGCATTAGCTACTCATCCATTTAGATTACCTCATTTTGCCCCAAAATATTTATACACAGTTGATTACAGATTTAATGTAAATTCTTTCATAAAACAGACAAGGGTATAGATTCTTCTACCAATCTATACTTTTCCAGTTAGTTTTATGAATTTCAAGATAAGAAGTCTGAGAGCAGGACTGCTAAGGCAATAAAGGTCTGCTTAAACTTGCGTATCTTAGAATCTAGTCATAATGCAACTCCATTTCTGAAAAAAATTTCTTCCAATTTTGATTTTACAGCAAGTTTCATGAAATATAAGAGATGCCCAAAATGGAAGTTAGGGAATCAGATGGGTCTAAAATGACACACCAGTAGCTTTGGGACAGTCTTTTTAGATTTGGAGTTTTACAGACAACAAAATAAAAATTCTTAGATGTGAATTACACATACATTGGAGTTCTAAAAAATTTATAAAGACAATAAAACAGGAAAACTCTTTTAATTATAATGTGTAGAAGCATATTGTCCATAATACATTTAAGAATACTGCTGTATATTTGGTTTGAGACATAAGAAATGAACAGTACATTTGGTAACACCACTTTACTTTGACAGTTATTTCCTTCTCCTTGTATTTTAATACAGCCACACAACATTGTCAAAAACTAATTCAGCTCATTGTTTTGAGATGTAAGTACAAAATTCTATAGGAAAGCTACACATTTCACAAGTTAGCATAGACTTCCCTAGACATCTGTATAATTAACATGGACAAAACACTTTACAAAAGCAGTAAAGACCAGAAATATTTGATTCAAACATAACAATGAGAAAGGAAATATTTCTAAAAGTAAAACAAATATGAAATTCAAATGTGATTTAAAATCTAAAAAAAGTAGTATATATACCCTGAGCTACCCCAAAATAAAGTGGGAAGCTACCACTTGCTGGCTGCAACACTCACTAACAAGTCTATGTTCACAGCTCTGTCACCTTGATTAAAATCTGAGTAGTTCATTCAGATTGCCATTGTTTTAACTTACAAAGGTTTCTACTGAACAGAGTTGAGGCTCCCATTACTGTAGACTATGAGCACTTAAAAGGCATGCTATTGAAATCTATACAGAATCTTCCCTTGGGTAAGGGGAAATACAAAAAGAAAACAAAACACCCCCAACTTAACCTCTAGGTTGAAAATATTCTTGCTGCTTAAAAATACTATTAAGTTAACCAAGAAGAGTAAGTTATAAAATTTCATTATTTTGTTACATGAGAGCTCAGACTTGCTAAAAAATGGTAGAATATATTTGGTGAAAATCTTCTGTCACCAGCAGTATTGTTGTAATTGAGATTTCATGGAGCAGATGCATACATGAAGCTTAACATTATGAGCTTAGAAACACTCAATCCCACTGACTATGTCATTGATGAAGATATTAATAGTATTGGTCCAACTACAAACCTGTGAGGGATACCACTTACTACTAGTTTCCACTTGAACACTGAGCCATTAATTCATCTTTGGACACAACCAGCTGCCGTCATAGGATAGACATTTCAAACTTGGGAATTAAGAATTAGAGGCAGCACAGATCATATTCCAAAGGTAGCTGAAATATTAAGAAAAATCCCTGTGACCTTTTTCATTTGAAAACTAAACTTCAGAACTGATTATGTGTATAACTCACAAAACAGTAGGTGACAGAGTCATTTACATTAATTTCATTGCTCTTTTGCTTTTGTACTACTTTTATAGACAGCTTATGCCACCCTTTCCACTGATGTTCTAACAGCAACTATTTAGAAGACCAAGAGAAGGGATAAGAAAGTGGGGAGTTATTTTATACTTTATGACATAAACTTTTTGAAATTAAGAAATTGAAAAATTGCCATACACAAATTCCTTATAACTCTCTATGACCCAACTATGATTAGAAAAAAAGGCATGTTTAATCTTAGTCACTAGTAAAAGAGCAGCCTCTCTAATTCTTATCTACTGAAAATATTAATTCTTTATTTTACCTCTAAGTTAATCAGGAAAAGCAGAATATAAAGACGAGTCACTAAAAGCAAAAGATGCTTCGTAGTAAGAAAAATATCTATCTGATACTGATAAATGAGGCAAGTGGAAATTCATTTGAGACATTGCCCCCTATTAGACTGTCTATTTTGACCTACTTTTTACCTGGGCGATAGAACAATTGTTGAGTCAGAGTAGGCTTCTGTAATAATAACTTTAAGATTTATGCCATATTCTAAGCAACAATTTTAAATTATTTGAGCTGATCAGGGATCTGTAAAAATAGTTACTAACTTGCCCCAAAGAGATATTAGCTTCCTCCTAAAGACACAAAAAGAATTTACCTCGAAAAAAATCTTTAAGGAAGAGAGATATGTAAATTAATAACTCCTATATTTAAGTCAAATATCTAGAGATTGAGACTGTCCATATGTGAGACTGTTATTTTTAACACTGACATGAAAATATGGGTGTTTTCTGCACATTTTTCAAAGGGGTTAGGTGAAATTTGTATTCTATACATGAATATTCCTGTTTAATCTACATAAGATTAAGATAAATATCATAGAATCATATCATGGAAGGGTTTTGGCTGTAAAGGACCTAAAGATCATCTAATTCCCATCCCCCAGGGCCACATCCAAGCTGGCACTGAACATTCCAGGGATGGGGCATCCACAATTTCTTTGGGCATCTTGTGCCCATGGCTCACCACCTTCAGATACCTTATACTTTAAACATAGGGAGTGAGCAACTATGTAATAAACCATGTATATCATGGGAAATGAGCTGGGTGATGTAAAATACTATTTTGTCCACATAACAAGGAATCACATCTGCATTGTCATAATTTTCATTCACTGGACTAACACTGTTCAGACTCACATCTCAGACAATCAGCAGCCTTGCTTGGTCCTACTGACATACAAATTTCTACAAATTTCTTTGATAAGTTCAAAATAGTGGAAAAAGTACTCCCTAGGATGTTTTTGCAATTTTCCTGTAATATCCAAAAATTGCTAGGACACAGAAAAAAATTCACTCTTGTTGAAAGTACATAGCTGAAATAATTTGTTCAGTAAGTGCTATGTGAACATATCATAAGAAACAATTATTTTCTCCTATTTCATTGGTCATAAATATGCCATTTGGCAGAGACAAATGTCATGTGTAAATGCACTACAAAATGTGATTTTTATAATTTGACTTATATAGCATTATTAATGACAAAGGTTATTAACAAAATAATAAGTGAGATGAGTTAGAATTACATGCAGAAGCTTCCAGTTGTTCTTTGATTGTAGAGGAGGCAAGTGTGCTCCTCAGTACTTTGGTGCCATCATGTGCCTGGATAAATAAATAAAATCGGGAAATTATGATATTAAGAAAAGATGATGTTAATAACTTACCTATGAGCCAAACAACTGTACAGCAAGACTGAGATTTTTTAGAAGTGTGACATTTAGTCACTGTTGTTTTCTAAAAATATCCGCAACAAATGTCATAGAATCACAGAAGATTGGAAAAGATCATCAAGACCAATGTTTGACTTAATATACCACCATGCCCTCTAAACCATATTGCCAAGTGCCAAATCATGGCTCACATCTTCTCTCTTTCTGGGTCTCTAAGACACCAGTGTTTAAACTGTGCCTGGTAACATTTATCATCCCTTCAACTAGCAAAAGCATCTGATTCGGCAGGCTGGAAGAAAAAGTTCAACCTGCCTATAGAAGTAATAGCTATGATCAAAACCAACTGTTCTCAGGAATACCAGGTTTTAGAGTAATCCTGATGAACTTCAGGTCAATTAAAAATTTATAAAACAAAATAAACTATGGAACTGAGTCTTACTTAGTCTTACTAATACTAATCATGGTCTGCTACACAATACAGTAGAAGTGAATGAATCCCACCTAATTTTCCATACCTATAACAACTCTGGCCAGAATTTCCTCTAGAAGAGGAAATTAACTACTTATCTTTAAAAAAAAAATCTCTAAAAGAAACTACTTATATTTAAAAGAAAAAAATCAGAAGTTTTTAAAGTCTGATTTAAGAGACATTAATTTATGTTGCAGTCTCTGGTGGCAAGTAAGTCCATACAAAGTTGGAGGGAGATGCACAAAACCTGGAGGATAGTTCAGATACTTTGAGGTTGACAGAAGGAAAATTATCTGGAGATGGTATGAGAAAACTAGCCCATATAGAAAGAGTTTGGCTGTCAATTGCAGTTACAATCATGATGTCATTTTCTCAAGAAATATCTAGTATTGTCGTAGCAATCCTTTCCCAGAATTGTTATCTAGCATGTGGTATATGACATAGTGTTCTCATTTAACAACATACAAGGCCACTAGCAAGGGATGATTGCATTTTATTCTTCTGCATCTTTTTCAAAAAATGCCAAACTCTGAAAAGAATTAGAATCATAGAATATCCTGAGCAGGAATGGACTCACAAGGATCCTGGCGCTGCACAGGACAGCTTCAAGAATCACACTCTGTGCCTGAGAGCTTTGTCCAAACACTACTTGAGCTCTGTCAGGATTGGTGCTGTGACCACTTCCCTGAGGAGTCTGTTCCAGCATATAACCACTGAAGAATCATTTTCTAAAATCCAGCCTAAACCTTCCCTGACACAACTTCAGGCCATTCCTTTGAGTCCAGTCACTGATCACTACAGAGAAGAGATCAGTGCCTGCCCCTCTGCTTTTCCTCATGAAGAAGTTGTAGACTGCAATGAGGTCTCCCCTCAGCAAAGTGACCTCAGCTGCTCCTCCTACAACTTCCCCTCTAGGCTCCTCACCATCTTCACAAGCCCTCCTTTGGACACTCTCTAATAGCTTAATATCTTTCTTGTATTGTGGTACCCAAATCTGCACACAGGACTCAAGATGAGGCCACCCCAGTGCAGAGCAGAGTGGGACCCTTGCCCAGCTGGCGATGCTGTGCCTCATGCACTCCAGGACACAGTTGGTCCTCCTGGCTGCCAGGGCACTGGTGACTCATATTCACCTTGTCATCTGCCAGGACCCCTTTCCATAGTGCTGCTTTCCATCCTCTTATTCCCAGTCTATACACACAACCAGGGTTGTCCCATCCCAGGTGCAGAATCTGGCACCTGCCGCTGTTAAACTTCATATGGTTGGTGATTGTCCATCTGTTATGATCTGGCTTAAACCCAGAACAGCAAAGAAAATTAAGTCTCTGTGTATAAAATGGAAAGAACTTTGAAGGTTCAAAATACACACAAAAATGTGATTAAAACCAAAGAAGGTTAGATGATGGTGCCAAAATATTGATATATTTTATTTAATAGTAAAAGAGGGAAAGAGGAAAGAGAAGAAAGAAAGAGAAGAAGGAGAGAAAGAGAGAAAGAGAGAAAGAGAGAAAGAGAGAGAGAGAGAAAGAGAGAGAGAAAGAGAGAAGAAGAGAGAAAGAGAAGAAGAAAGAGAGAAAGAAGAGAGAGAAAGAAAGAAAGAGAGAAAGAGAGAGAAAGAAAGAGAGAAAGAGAGAAAGAGAAAGAGAGAAAGAGAGAAAGAGAGAAAGAGGAGAAAGAGAGAAAGAGAGAAAGAGAGAGAGAGAAAGAAAGAGAGAAAGAGAGAAAGAAAGAGAGAAAGAGAGAAAGAGAGAAAGAGAGAAAGAGAGAAAGAGAGAAAGAGAAGAGAAGAGAGAAAGAAAGAGAGAAAGAAAGAGAGAAAGAAAGAGAGAAAGAAAGAGAGAAAGAGAGAAGAGAGAGAAAGAGAGAAAGAGAGAAAGAGAGAAAGAGAGAAAGAGAGAAAGAGAGAAAGAAAGAGAGAAAGAAAGAGAGAAAGAAAGAGAGAAAGAAAGAAAGAAAGAAAGAAAGAAAGAAAGAAAGAAAGAAAGAAAGAAAGAAAGAAAGAAAGAAAGAAAGAAAGAAAGAAAGAAAGAAAGAAAGAAAGAAAGAAAGAAAGAAAGAAAGAAAGAAAGAAAGAAAGAAAGAAAGAAAGAAAGAAAGAAAGAAAGAAAGAAAGAAAGAAAGAAAGAAAGAAAGAAAGAAAGAAAGAAAGAAAGAAAGAAAGAAAGAAAGAAAGAAAGAAAGAAAGAAAGAAAGAAAGAAAGAAAGAAAGAAAGAAAGAAAGAAAGAAAGAAAGAAAGAAAGAAAGAAAGAAAGAAAGAAAGAAAGAGAGAAAGAAAGAAAGAAAGAAAGAAAGAAGTGTGCCTGGGGAGTGGGGGAACAGGGAGAGAGTGACAACAGTTAGGTGGAAGCATATCACTCATCTGAGGGTCCCAACAACATCTTGTTGCTCCGCTCCATCTGATCTTCTTGGTGGTGAGGGTCCCCTGCTGCTGCCACCATGCCATGCCCCACCAAAAAGTATAGAATCCAATGTATTAATATATGCTTTGGGCCAGGTGGGAACACCCAGGTGCCTCCCCTGCAGGGGGCCAGTTTGACACTGTCCCTTGCAACACTGTGGATTTGTTGCATCATCCGCAGTGCTCTGGTGCCCCCCCTGGGGACCCCTTGGGGGTGGGGCCTTTGATGGGCCATGACACCCCCTCCTGCTGTGTATAAGCTTTTTCCCCAGGATGAAGGGCCCCTGCAGCTGGGTTCCTCTGCACAGTGGAGGATGGGTAGTCACTGCCTCTCACCAGAGGCTTTCTCAGCACACGGCCAAATTCTCTTTCCCTCCACCCTTTAGTGTGAGGGTCTGTGCAAGCCTGGTAGCTGATAGCCCTGGGGCTGCTGTCTCCAGTCAGAAGGTGTTAAGCTTGCGCTCTGTGAATGTCCCCAGCCCTGAGTTGTTACTTTATCTTATCTTCATCAGCGAGCAGTATAGAGCTTCAGTCAGGAGGCCTATTGAGAGTGTGGTGGTCTTCTCTGCAGCTTTTGTAATACAGTTTTGCTATAATAAGCAAAAGTCCTTCATAAAAATGTGTAAGTCATAAACTATAATATTTCAGTCTCCATCACCATTTCTCTAATTTGTGTATGTCTCTCTGCAGGGTCTCCCTGTCCTCAAGGGAGTCCACAGCTCTTCCCAATTTAGTATCACTGGCAACTTACTTAATATTGCTCCCAGTCCAACATCCAAGTCATTTATGAAGATGTTAAGGAGAACAGGGCCTAAGATGGAGCCCTGTGGAACCCCACTAATGATCCAACTTTAAAGCCCTGCTATGCAGAAATGGTTCCCAACATCTATTCACAAATCAAGGAAATTCCAGAAAAATAGCGTAGCTTTTTTGAAAGTACGTTGTTTGTCTAAATCTTATAAGAAAATCTTTTCCATGTTGTTTATGCGGGGAGGGGGGGGGGGGGGGATGAGAAAATGACACCTATGCCAAATAATATGCAACAACTGCAAGCGTAACAAGCCCTTGGTCAGACCCTTGGTCAATGGATAACTGTAATGTATAACGTTAATCTTCATTAAAGACATCAAAAGCCCTTGCTTGAAGTAAATAAATTATACATTAATCATACACATAACATATTAATAATATAACAATAACAACATATTAATCTGAAAAAAGCCTAATTGGTTTTGCTGTCCAAAGGGCTAAATGTTGCACAAAAGATCTGACGTAGGCAATCCATCTTAATTTAAGAGATGTTTAAAAATGAGATATGCAAGATACAATTATCATTCCAATAAAGAAAAATTGGACAAATTGTTTTGAAAATAATTTGCTAGACTCAGCTTATGATGTTCAATTTTTTATGCTCACCTTGCAAGCTGACTAAGGTTCTCTAATAACTGAGTGAAACAATTAAGAGTAAAACACTAACCAAGAAAAAGACCCATATATTTGTAACCTTTTTGAAATATTTAAGATGAAGTTCTTATAAATGAGACATTCAAAATTTCAGAAGTTTTAAACACAAATCAAAATTCATTTCATTCTTACAGCACTTGGAAATACTGCCATTTTTACAGAAGATGTACCTTATTCATGCCTGTTTCTGCTATTAAAACCAAAAGTCACTACAATATTGGAATTATGTGTATGAATGCTAAATGTTGTTACAGAAAATTCACTCATGATTAAAAATTCTCTCATTATGTCACTAAAATTTTGGGAAAAGAAGTTATATTGAGCTTTAATAGTGAGAATAGGAAGCTCTTTCTCTTGACCAGCTCAAATTTTTTTAACACTATTATCTTTAGAAGTGTCCCAAATTATATTATGTTACTTACTATATATTTCATAACACACTGTAAATTTCAGTATATACTCCTCTACCTACAATATTCTACTGTAAGCCTTACATTTGTGAACTCATGAGCCATATCTTTAGAGGTCATTGATACTGTATCAATGTGAGTGTGTATTTGTGGCCATTTATGTGGATATGCATACGTATATACATATATAAGTACACATGTAGTGTATATATGTGCTCTTGTGTCTGTGCAGTTTCTGAGAATATACCTTCAGCCTTGCTACAAGACCTCAGTCCATGGACCATCAGCTGACTTACCTCTCTTGAACTGTTGTAAATGACAGGATATATTTCTCACTAACAAAGAGGGGAAAATGTATCAGTGCTCAGGGATACTGACTCAAAAATAAACAAACAAATAAAATTAATGGTCCACAAAATAGACCAGGGGTTTTAATCATAAAGTAAATATTACCTAGGTGGAAATACTGCAAAAAACTCCTGTAATAAATAAATAAAAAGCTTCTTTGGAAAGTGCTCGTTTCCCTGAAAAGTATTGAAAATATGGAAAACAAAATAAGGTTGTATGATTTTGGGTCCAAATTTAAGAAAAAGTAAATCACTTTGGAAAAAAACCAAAAAACCTCTCCAGTTTACTTCTGCTGCTTGGTTTCAAACATCTAAGAATATCATTGCTAACAAAACATTAACCAGTTTGTAGCAGGTAGCTCTCAGATAAACTTTGATGGGTTTTTAGACATATTGTTTAAGGATACAGAGCTGCAGGTGAGTTTCAGTAGCTGGGTAAATTGTTACATCGATCAAATTCAGCAATGGCATTTGCAAAATATAACAGTTTAAGGTCTTGACGTATAAAGCTGAGCACAATGTACAATTTTAGTGTCGCTTAAGACTTAAGAAAAATACAAACTTCTTTGTAACAATACTCACCTATGGAAAATAGATTTCTTCGAAAAAATAAATGAGCTCTTCAGAAAAGCAAAAGTGATCATACTACTAAGAGAATGCTGTTTTCTGTCATTAAACACCTAAATAAGGAAGTAGACACAAAAAAAGACTCACAGGACATCAAAAACTGTGAGCCAGTAGAGATACCATTTAATTTGACCACAGGATTGCTAGATGGTTTTAAAAAGTGGTAATAGTCAACTTAAAGGGCTACCAAAACACTCAGTTAAAAGGAAAACAGCAAGTCATAAGAGGGAGAGTGACTTAGGCTAAAATCTGCATTATTTTTATTTGTCATTTCACATGAAATATAGAAATATATTTGAGTTTTTTAAAAGAGATTTCAAAACTGAGACAGTTCAAAGGACAGCCATGAAAATGATTCAGAGATTGGAAACGCAAACTACAATGAGAAGCTGCAGATTCCAACTCACTCAAAACCAGGCAGAAGGCAGAAGAGATATTTATTGTTGTGCGTACGTATTTAAAGGCAAATAATTTTATGGGACGGATGCTTTAATTTAGGTAAACTTGACATTAAAAAAACCTGCTTAGCAGGATTAGCATAATGACAGTGCAAGAAATTTCAGCTTTGAAAAAGTGATTCAAGGAGGTTGATGAAATGTTGGAATAACTATGTCAGTAAGGTAGTGGATATATCACCTAACAGATAATTTCTGGTGAAAATGATTGCTTTTCTAAACCATCATGTGACTGTGCTACCAAGAAGACCTCTATCCTGAAAGTGCTCTGGTGTTAATCCCAAGTGAATGAATCACTTGGTTAAGATCACTCCCTTCATCTGTGAATATTAACAACTTGTGCCACGTAGTGTGCATTTTGGGAATGTACATTCTCCAAAAATCTATGGCGCCTAGGAAAGCTTGTGTTTCCTTCTTGTTGGTTGGTGGAGACATGGCAGTGATCTTATTGATGACCTCAGTGGGTATCTGATGTCCATCTTGCCACTTTACTCCCAGGAATTGGATCTCTCGGACAGGTCCCTTGACTTTGCTCTTCTTGATAGTGAAGCCGACTTCCAGAAGAATCTGGATGATTTTCTCTCCTTTCCCAAATACCTCCGATGCTGTGTTCCCCCACACGATGATGTCATCGATGTACTGCAGCCTCTGGAGTGTCTGGAGCCTCACCTTTTTCCAGTGCAGTCTGGATCAGCCCGTGGCAGATGGTGGGACTGTGCTTCCACCCCTGGGGCAGTCGGTTCCAGGTGTACTGCACACCCCTCCAGGTGAAGGCAAACTGAGGCCTGCACTCTGCTGCCAGAGGAATGGAGAAAAATGCATTAAAAATGTCAATAGTGGCCTACCACTTTGCTGCTTTGGACTCCAGCTCGTACTGGAACTCCAACATGTCCGGCACAGCAGCACTCAATGGTGGAGTCACTTCATTCAAGGCACGATAGTCCACAGTCAATCTCCATTCCCCATCAGACTTGCGCACAGGCTAAATGGGGCTGTTGAAGGGTGAGTGGGTCTTGCTGACCACCCCTTGGCTCTCCAGCTCAGGGATCATCTTGTGGATGGGGATCACAGCATCTCGATTCGTCCGATACTGCCAGCGATGCACTGTCAAGGTGGCAATTGGCACTCGTTGCTCTTCCACTTTCAGGAGCCCAACTGCAGAAGGATTCTCAGATAGTCCAGGCAGGGTGTTCAATTGCTGAATTCCCTCTGCCTCCACAGCAGCAATCCCAAATGCCCACCTGAGTCCTTTTGGGTCTTTGTAATAGCCATTCCGGAGGAAGTCCATGCCCAAAATGCACAGGGCCTCTGGGCCAGTCACAATTGGATGTTTCTTCCACTCTTTCCCAGTCAGGCTCACCTCAGCTTCCAACAGGGTCAACTGCTGCGATCCCCAGCAATAGAAACAGGTTCTGCCCCCACATGTCTCGATGGCATTAGAGTACACTGCGCACCAGTATCAACCAATGCTTCATATTTCTGTGGCTCGGATGTGCCAGGCCATTGGATCTACACTGTCCAAAAATCCCAGTTCTCCCTTGCCTCTTCCTGGCTAGAAGCAGGGCCCCCCTAGCCCTGGTTATTATTCCCTCCCTGGGCATACATGGTAGAGGTGCCTTCAAGGGGATTTGATGTATCATCTTCCCTCCTGTAATAACTGGCAGCTTGGTCACAGGAGGCTGAAGATACTTTCACTTTAGCGGAACCCCTGCGGTTAGTGTCTTCCCCTTTGAGTTCATACACCTGTGCTGCCAGGACAGAAGTGGGTTTCCTATCCCACCTTCTCATGTCTTCCCCGTGGTCACACAGAAAATACCACAGCTCAGCTCGTGGGGTGTACCCTCTCTCCCTGGCTGGGGGACATCAGGCTCTGACTTGGGGGCCTGTGACTTGCACTGGTGCCACACTGAACTTCCTCATCTCCTCCCTTATCTCCTTTATCTCGTCTTTGAGGTCCTGGACCACAGCAGAGACATGAGCTTTCAGCGGGCCATTGACCATACTGTCATAATTCCTGAGCTTGTTGGCAACAGAGCCCACTGTTTCTCGGTTGTTCTCGGCATCAATCGCTGCAATGAAGGAGGTGTATTGCAATGGCCCTAGCTTTGCCAGATTCCACATCATCTGCCCTATGCACCTGACCTCATCGGGGTCATTATCATGCTGTCCATCCCTCCCAAAGAGTACCTCTAATACTGCCACCTCTCTTAGCTGCTGGATCCTTTCGAGTGTCTTCCACTGCATTCTATGATGGTACTCCTGCATTCTTTATTTATGAATGAACCTTTCTCTCACACTCATTAAGAGCCACTCCCAGAGAGAAAGGGGCCCTGGCTCCCTCACAAATATCTGGTCCACACCTGGGTCCTGGGTCAACGATCCCAGATACCTTGCCTCACCACTATCCAGTTGCACATCTGTGCCCATAAGGTCACAAACCCAAAGCAGCCAGGTTGTATAAGGCTCACGCCCCCTTCGCACAATGTCTTTTTACATGTTATGGAGACTGTTGTACAACAGGGACTCAGTGATAATTTCCAGCTCTGATTCTCCTGCTGGTTGTGAGGGCCCTGGTTCCCCATCATCATTAACTGGTCATACTGATTTGGTCTTATACTTCCTCCTCTGCACAGGGGTGACTGCTGCTGGCTGTGATTGTCCTTGTGGTTCAGCGAGAACCTGGACGGTTGTAACATCCGTGGGTTCCACTGCTGCACCATCAGACTCACCCTCTTTGGGGCAGGGAGAGGGTTTTTCACTAGCGGAGGAGGTGTATTCCCTCAGCACCTGGCATATCTCCTGGCGCATCTGGCCCATCTCCTGGCACATCTCCTTGCGCACCTGGCCCATCTCCTGGCACATCTCCTGCATCCCCTTCACCAGTACCCCCACCCAGTTTGAGTGGTCCATTTCTGGCTGTTGGGCAGTATCAGGCCATGGGACAGGATCTCTAGTCTCTGGAGCTGTATCTCTAGTCTCTGGGGCCATGTCAGTTTCTGGGGTAGCATCCCTAGACTCCGGGGTGAGTGCCTGGGTAGTTGTACAAGTCAATTTCACCTTATCCCTGAGTGCTAAATAGAGTAGAACTATCAACAACACCAGATAGAGTAAACCTATCAACAACACTTGGCTAGTAGCTAGGGGAAATCTAAATCCTTCGAAAACTAGTGGGGTAGGCCCAAAGAACTGCTTGAAGGGTTGGGAGAAAACTTCCTTTTGGGTTATTTCCTCACAGAAGGTACCATTGTTAATGTAACCCCAAAAACATACGCTTAGTGTGTGATAGCTTTTTATCCATGTGCTCACATTCAAGAGGAAATTAAAAACCCATTAATTCCTCACCTTGTCAACCCATAGCACCAACTGGATAACAGCCACGGTAGCCTTAGTCAGAGGACCCATGTTTAGATAAGGAGATGCAAAGGGGAGAAATATAGCCACGAACACGTGACACCCATACCAGGGTAAGCTAGCCCACATGGTGCCGCCTAACAAGGTTCCTATATCCAGCACACAGAATTAAGTTACGCAGGAACTGTTATTCCTTTTCCTTAATGCCCTCAGACCCCACATTGGGCGCCAAGATCTGTCTTGGATTGAAAGACAGGTGTCTGCTAAGGAAGGCAGGAGCCTCCCTTGGAATAGCAGATGCAACCCCCCCTTCCCTCCAAATTATTATAACTTTGAAATCAAGGGGCTTTTAGGCAAAGATATGGGAAATAGGAATAACAGTTCTTTACTACTATATATATATATTTATAAAACAGGGCAGGGAAAAAACTGATTTAAACTGACAGAGTCAGATACAACCTGACCCTGTTAGTCAGGTGTAGTGATTTGGTCCAAAATACTCATTACTATTTACCTTCTGTGAGATAAGAATTAGGAGAAAGCAAAGCAGGCACAAAACTTGAAAGAAAATAAAGAAGTTTATTAACAGACCTAAAAGAAGAGAAAAAGAAAAAAAAATTAAATCATACCACACCTTCAGAACACTTCTCCTCCCCTCACCTTTCCCCCTTCTCCCACTGTAAAAAGACAACCCTTGAGATGTTCAGTCTGTTTACCACTTCCATAATAACCTTGTTCAGTTCACTTAGGGAGGGGAGTCTCTCTTGCTCATGCTATGGAGACATCTCCACAAGAGATTCTCTCATGGCTTCAGTATCACGAGACAGACGCCCAGGTTGGTTCTCTGCTCGCATGTGAGAGTCCCTTCCCCCGACTTACATCTTTTCCCACAACTGCTTTCAAGGGTCCAATCTTGAGCTACTGGGGTACCAATTTAAGTTTGGGCCATTCAAAAACAAAAGTTCTCCTCACCCATCTCCAGGAGCATCTTCATCTTTAAGAATAGAGGCCCTCCTTTCCCTGGGAGAAAAGGGTCCTCATCATCTTCATCTCTAAGACTAACTCTGGGAGTATCTCTAGGAAAAAAGGTGTTCTCCTTCCGATTGGAGCAAGAGCCCTCATCGCTTCCATCTCTCCCTGTTCAAATTTCTCTTCAAATCACAGCTGCTTCAGCATTTGCTTATTCCAGCACAGGTGCTTTTGCTCACAAGTTGAACACCCCACCCGCCATGCTTTCATGAAACTACAACAGGTACTCTGATATATCATAGTCCACCACCACCATAGCTATACAACAGAATTTCAGCTTTAAGCATCTCCTCTTTCTCCTCCGTCAGGATTTCAGCTCTTCCTTCTTTACTTAATGGCTGCAGCACTTAAAGCACTGAAAGGGTTAATCTCACCTGGGCCTTGCAGCTGGAATTTCGCTTATTGCTGTTGGTCACATGATCTTTGCCAGACAGCAGGGCAGCTTCAGCTGAATCTTCGGCCGCACTGGGGGGGGGGGGGAGTGCCATCTGCACATAGCAGGGCTGGGGGGGGACCCATCGGCTCCAGGATGGCTGTGGCCCGGCCCAGGACTGGCCCGAGCAAGTCCTGGCCCAGACCCAGCAGGGCCCACTGGGCCCTGTACAGGCCCAGCTCAGTTACCTGTCCCCTGACCGGAAGCAAGAGAGGTAGCTTTCTGGGGTTTGTCCATTCTTAAATGTGGACCACAGAGGCAGTCAAAATTCTCAGTGGCTTAAAAAGTTTCCAATATTCAAACTAGCCAGTTGATAGGTTCTGTCTAGTCATAGAGGAAACTGTCAGAACTTCTTTGCAAGAAAATCACTTCTGGGATTAGGTTTGCTAATCCATGACATCAGGGTAGCAGTAGCAGTCTGATAAGGTGGTGGCTGCAGTCCTCCTGAAGTGAATGCATGTGGTTCTGTTGAAGCGGTGATCCTGTGTAGAAAGGTCTGGTCTTCCTCAGAAGGTCCAGTGGTAGCTATGTAGCTCTTGTCCTCTGGAAATCCAGTGGGAAAGGCTGCCTGTGGTCTTCCAAAATCGCAGTTTATATGCAGGATGGGATGCTTGGTTTCTCCCTCTGGGTGGAGCATCTCACAATGGAACAGGCCATTAACAGGACATAGTCTTGAGGGAGGAGGCAGGGAGCACTGCCCCACCTGGTTTTAACAGCTCATGAAGATGGTGATAGAATACATACCTGTGGGCACATCTTACATTGTAACCTAGGACAGTAATAAGAACTGCATGCCTTCTGGTTTAGATGTATCATTTTGGCAATATTCCATCTTCTTGAAGAATATTTTGGCTTCTCAACTGTATTTTTGTTTTTCTGAGCATAACATCATGATAATAAAGAGCTCACAGTTATTGTCTGAAAGAGCGCAGAAAACCCTGTCATACTTCAGGCCAATGTTTTTTGCTCATGCATTCAGAGGAACTGAGGTTAGAAAGGAAGACCCCTAGTTCTTAGAGTTAAAATTACCTAAGGAAAGTAAAAATGTATAAGCCGGTGATTCTTTGTTGCTTTATTTTTCAACTATTTTCAATGAGCTCTGTAGCTATTTCTCCCTTGTATGACAGGGCACATCAATGCTATCCGGATTTCTCAGAACAAGCAATTTCATGCCGATTTAAAGCAATCCCAATCTTCTATTGCTGCACCAACTTAAAACAAAAAAAAAAAAGAAAAAAATGATAGATAGATAGATAGATAGATAGATAGATAGATAGACAGACCAATGGAAAAAAAAGAACAGAAATTGCAGTATCTATCTTAATTACTGAAGCATAGACTCATAGATTCTTTTAGCTTGAAAAAGACCTTTACAATCACCAAGTCCAACTGTCAACCTAATGTCAGCGATTGAGAGACGGGATGCAGCTTGATGGAAGCAAAAGCTGTTCATTTTTTCTATAGCATGGCTTATATACTCTTACAGCCTTTGGACAAAACTTTCCACTACCTTAGTAAAAACTGCAACATTCATGTTTCCTAGCAACATTGATTAACTACCGTCTTGCATGATTTATCTTAAACAAGGCACAATGTAATACATAACGTTCCTTCTACTTTCTTCAAGTTCTTGTTTGCTGTTCCCAGGGCTTGTGGCCCATTAAGGTTAAAATGTCCACATCGCTTACCAACTCTGCAGAACTTTCTGCTCAACTTCCCAACTGTCTCTCCATAACCTAACACTGCCAAGTACACCAATAAACCATGTGCATCTACACTTCTTTTAAATACCTCAGTCATGTCCCTGGGCAGCTTGCTCCAATGATTGATAATCCTTTTCATGAAGAAATTTTTCCTAATATCCAGTCTAAGCTTCCCCTGATGCAACTTGAGGCCAACTCCTCTTGTCCTGTCACTTGATATCTGGGAGAAGTGAACTCACAGCATCTTCCTTTCAGGCAGTTGTAGAGAGTGATAAGGTCTCTCCTGAAACTCCTTTTCTCCAGGCTAAACAAACCCAGCTCCCTCAACCACTCCTCATAACACTTGTGTTCCAGACACTTTCCCAGCCTGTTGCCCTTCTCTGGATATTCTCCAGCACCTCAGTGTCTTTCTTGTACTGAGGGGCCCAGAACTGGACACTGGACTTGAGGTGTGGCATCTCTAGTGCCACCGAGTACTGGGGAATGATCACTGCCCTGGTCCTGCTGGCCACACTATTGCTAATACAGGCCAGGATGCCACTGACATTTTGGCCACTTCAGCACAACTTGGCTCACATTCAGCTGCTGCCAACCAGCACCCCGAGTCATTTTTCAGCACGCAGCTTTCCAGCCACTCTGTCCCCAGCCTGTAGTGCTCCATGGGGTTGTTGTGACCCAAGTGCAGCACCTGGCACTTGGCCTTGCTGACCCTCATACAACTGGCCTTGGCTGATTGATCTGGCCTGTCCAGATTCCTCTGTAGAGCCTTCCTATCATCCAGCAGATCAACACTCCTGCCCGGCTTGGCATTGTCTGCAAACTGACTGTGGGACACTCAAATAATCCTCTCGTCCAGTTTGTTGATAAAGATATTAAACAGGACTGGTCCCAATACTGAGCTCTGGGGAACACCACTTGTGGCTGGTTGGGCATTGCTTATCAAGAAAATTATCGCAACAGTATTATTAACCATATGGTATTGAAAAATATGAGTAAAAATAGCACTACTTGTTTAACAAAGCTGATTTTGATGAAGTGTTTCCATGGTGCTGAAGTGAAGATTGTAATTATGAGACTGAACTAAAAATGTTTCAGTTATACTGTCTGGAATTGTGTCACAGTCAATGGATACAAATACAACTAGAATGTTCCACTTATACCTTATACTGCTGTGTGAGCTAGAAATAGTTTGAATATTTTCAGTCCCATTTGCATTTTCAAGACCATGTGCTTTTTTTCAAAATAATATATAAATACAACAGTTTTGATGAATAAAATTTCCATACTAATTTTTAACTGCTGTTTTTATAGCAACTTTTCATAACCCGTGACTATAACTCTTATGTTTATAATGAATAACAACACATATGTTTAGAATGAAAAACATCAAATATTGTCCCTATATTGCCCTTGGTTTTTTTGGATGGACATAGCTTCAGACAATAAAACTAACATTCATGATACCCAACTCCCATTGATAAATTACATTATACCAAAACTAACTATTCTGAGAAGACAAATACACTATTATTTAAAATAAATATCCTGTTCTCATTTTTGCTATTCCCATCCTTATTTTCCATTCTGAAAAAAAGTTACAGCTTTTCTTTCAAAAATGTATAACATAAAACTTTAAATGATAAGATGTTCTGAATTTCATGTCTTAATTCTTTTCCATAATGATCTCAGAATGTTATCTGAAAAAAATAATTTGAGGAATCTACTTATAACCACTTTTTCTGAGCTCAAACAAATAGGGGGGATAACAGCAATTTAAACATAGAAGTTGATTCATTGATCTGAAGGCCAGCACAATGATTTTGATATGTACTTCTTTCAATACATTATTAACATATCAGAAAAAGTTATTGTCATAGCTTATACCTTCTGATTGGGTTGGACTTTATCTTTTTAGAAGTACATCTTGTCGCGATGGAGTGAAAACCCAGACGCTCAATATGAGTGATCAGCAGGAATTCGTTTATTGATCGTACTAAAGCTTCTTATATACTATCAATAATAGGCTCATGCATATTCGTAAAGGCGCATTCCAAGTGGTTCACGTCGTCTTAGCTGATCTCTAACCCCTCCCTTAGTTCCCCTTCTGTGGTCAGCAGTTCTCCTTTGTCTTTCCTAACCATAAGCGTCTATTGTTTTGCTGCCAAAGACTATCCGTGCTAACTCTGCAATAAAACACATGGCTCAGCAATAAGAACTCAATGCTAGCTCAGTTGTTGAGCAGGCTACGTGCAATATTCTGCAACTTCAATTGTTACACAAGATGCATGCGGTGTTCTGCAAGATCTTGCTCAGTAAGCTGCAGAGGGTCTAAGTGCCCTTTCTCACGTAGCCAATTTCCCACAACATCTGGTTTGGGTTTTTCTACCTGATAAAACTCTACCATTTTCTCAGTTATTTCAACTGATAATTACTTCACTGAGCAAAGCAGCACACTGTTGTGGATCTCAAATGGTCAATATATTTATTATGTCTCTTCCACCAACTCCAGAAGTTTTTGTTTAAAATGTTGTTTTGTTTAGTTTTTGTTTTTTGTTTTAGTCTGTGACAAGGGGAGCTCTTAAAATTCTCTTTTACTTTTGTCTTATCATTTTGGACCATAAGTACTTGCTGTAAATTTTCAGGCCTTTTTAATTTGCCATCAGTCATCCAGATTTTTCATTGGCCAATTAAAACAAATACCAGTACAGCAAAATTTTACAAAGTTTATCTGTTTATTAAAACTGTATCAAATATGATATCAGACATTAGGAGTAAATATGAAAATAATGTTTCAGTTTCACAGTTTAGGAAAAAATGAAAACATAGAAATAGTCTTATTTAATCTTCCTGAGGGTCTTCAAAATCCTTACCATCATCCCAAGTTTATTCCTCCTGCATTGCACCTAGTCCAACTGCTATGACAACTGTTGTTTTAAAGCAATATGCAGCTCAACCATTTGCACTGGTAGCCCTGAAAAAGATGAAGCAAAATTTTACTCAAGTGAGCAGAAGCTACTATTCAGAGTAGGCATGCTGTACACAGTTATTTTTAGTCTTAAAGCAGAAAAGCAATGAAGATAGATCTAGCAAAACAGGTATTTCATTGTATGATGGACAAAGTGATCAGCAACTCCAAAGAATAGAAGCACGAAAAATTTCATGTTAACAAAGGAAAATTCCGGTTCAACCTAGGAGAAATAGAGAGGGAAAAGTGAAAAACAATAAGTTAATATTATTTATTTGCTGGTAAAACAACCCCAAATTTTTGTTTTGAAATTACTAAGTATTTTGGTTTGTGGCTTGACAGGATGTGATGTCCCACCTTCAGGGGGACTCCCTTCCCCTTAAAGTGGGATCGTCACACAGGATATGCCTTCATCTTCCTTTTCTAATTGCTCAAACAAATAGGTCAGTATTCATAAAATAAACAGAAAATAAAGCTGTTAAAGACAAAATCTATTATTATTCTAGAGTTTAAAAAGTAATATAAACATTCCTCTCCATGGAAGCATTGTCCAGTGATGAAGCTATCAGCTGGGCACTCAAAGCATATCTGTAGAAATGAAATGCAACAGTGTGATCTTGGCGATGTAATCTGCACTGGGGTACCAGGAAACCACCAGCTCCCAAAAATACTTTTCAGTTACTTAGTTTGGTCTATATGAGTAACAGCGGATTGCACACTTTAAATTTTATATCTGGGAATCTCAAACCATTTTTAAGTATAGACAATTGAGAATACACATTGGAGAAGACAAAAGTTTGGCTTCACCCCAAGTTTTTCATTTGGGCTAACTAACGTGCTAAAAACACACTATTTAATTCTAGAAAACTTAAGAAGCCCAAAGCAAAACTTACAAATACAACTCCCCTGCTGTTCCTATTACACATGTATAAGCGCACTGTTTTGTGACTGGTCCGTCTTCCTGAGTTTTCTGTCTCAGATGACCTTCATAAGAATTAAGCCAAACATTCCAGAGGAGATAGTCAATTAGAAACATACAAGTCCAGGTCTCTGGCTCACTTAAACATCCATGTCTTCCTTCTAACAAGGAACAGCCCCCATAAGTTAGAAAATAGAAGGCAGCTCAGTGTAAATAGGCGATGATGAGAAAGTCTTATCAGGTAACTAGCAAAACAAAAAAATGTAATGGCGTCTCTTTACTACACAAAGGCCACTGAAGACCAGACTGAGTTATTAACTTACCACTCTAAAAATCCCTACCAAACTGCCTCTTAACACACAAGAGATGCACTCATGCTATCTCAGTACAGACCTAATTTGCTGTGTGCCTCTTTTTGGCTTGCATCTGCAAGTAGCCAATGAAAGGGAAAAAACAACAAAAAACAACAAAACCTGACAAACAAAACAAGAGAGGAAAAAAAGAAAGTGAAAAACCCACCAAAATCCTTTCTTTCAGAATGGAAAAACTACACTGTCATTTCTGAAAATACTTTTCTAGCTTGTTTTATAGTTCTCAATCTTTTGACACTGTAGCTAATGCCTTTTTTTGCAATGTACCAAGAAAACAAAATGTTAAGTATCACCTGTTTTGTACCATTTATTTTTGTGGCCTGAAATATCCTTACAATATTTTAAATTTTTTTAATTCAAATAAATTATTTCAGATTAAAGTATGTAAAAAATTTATTCAAACCACAATTCTAGCACTTTTTCCAGTACTATATGTTTTGTCGTGCTTCGGCATTTGATGATGCTTCTTTTATAGCAAACAATTTACGGCTAACTTGTTATCCATAGAAAAACATCTCAAAGATCAATTTTTCTTTGATGCTCACATAAATTAAAACCCATGGACTTCCTGAATATTGATGGCTTTCAATTTATCCTTTGTAGATACAAAAATGCTGCTAGCAAGGATTTTCTTGCTAGTTTCTAAGTCCATGAGAGACTTTTCTTTCTCACAGAAGAGGTAGCAGGGAATGTAAACAACCAAGCCACCTGCAACCTTGAAAAGTCTTGTGTTACAGGGGAGGGACCCCAACAGTCTTGTTTATGGTATAGTAGAAAAATATTTTGACAATGGATGTTTAAGGATTTTAGCCAATCACCCCCAAGGGGTGGCTGGTCCTTTGTCCAATTAGACTATGAAGAAAAAAGTCTATAAAAGAGTTTGTAAAATAATTAAATAGATCAATCTTGCTGCACAATTCCTGCCTGCTGGATCTTCTCTCCTCCTCCTCCCTATGGCTGCGGGACACGGTGATATACCGTAGGAACCAGGCCTGCGGTAATAATTAAGCCACCTCAGAAAAACTTGGATATTGCTTTCCATGGATATTGCTTTTCCATTCTCAAACCAGGACACATGGACAAGTTGCTTTTTGCATTTCTATGAAAAATCTACTTACTACTTGAATCTGCATAAGATTAATTGGTAATTGTAAACAACACTTGTGTCAATCATGCAAGGCGCTTTTATACTAATGTTTTATATCATGGACTTGAGCAGCACAGTTAGGATTTTAGTGGTTCACAGGTAACTTTTCAGTTAAAACATACCATGCGTTTTGCAAAGCAATTTCCAATGCTGAATATTTGGAGAAAGCAACTGGTTTCAAGAATTTACCCTTCAGGTGATGTGTCTTGATATTCCTACTCTTTCAACATATTAAATAGTGACCTTATTTTCAGAAAGATATGTGATGTAGAACACTTCTCTTAAAAAACTGTATTAAAATACTGACCTCCCTTCCCTCCTGTGAGTTTTCCTTAAAAAACAGGTGGAGTGCTGGCTTTATTGTGTTTCTTCATGATACTGTGAATGCTGGTATATATTTGATGTCGTGCATATTTGAAATGTCATATATTGAATGTATTGGTTCCTCTGGCTAGTGCAGATGCAGCTGCCTGCTCTAGAGCCATTGCCTACTTTGTGTTGCCCACTGTTATGTTGACACAAATGTAGCCCCTCCTTTCTAAGCCTATCCCACCTTCCCATCTTCTTTAGCACTTTATTCTAGCTTTTGAAATTTCAGATTTTTTAGGAGATTTTGAAGGTTCCTGTATTCTTATAAAAGCAATTATAACAACTGCAGATTTTTAACTTCTGCACTGTTTTTTAAAAAATTTCTTTAGAGCAGACAAAGCTTTTCTAATAAAGTTCATCGAAAAGTTGTAGAGAAGTTGTTATCTGTCTTTATTGATACAATACTATTAACATTAATACAATAATACTGCTCTGCTTTGATGAAGAAAACTTGATAAAATTGGATATTCATATAAAAGATTGGGCCCACATGATACCCTCAATTTCTTTTTTGTTTAGAATGTAGCATAGTGTGCAGTTTAGTTTTGCAAATCTTTTCTGATCTTGTGGAGCTGGCACTGGACTAAATGAGCGGAAGCTGGCTGAGAAAGTTTGTCTGTGCCTGTCTTCCATTAGAAAGTTTGTCAAACCCTTTTGTTTCTGTTTTAAATCACAAGTGGGATGATTTTTTTTCTTTCACTTACAAACTTAGAGGAAATACTGCTTATGAAAGAGGGTATCTGTAATTCCATTGTAACTGACCCCTGGTTTTACATAACCATATTCCATCTAAATGGCCTTTCTTTACAGATCTTGTTTCTCCATTCAAATTTCTTGAATGTTTGAGTATTGTTTACTGCATAAGTCCATTTTTTTAATCCCATATTCTTTAACATATATGTGTGCTTGTTAAATGGAGCATTATACAGAATGTGGCTTGCTTGATTTCATTGAAGGTTTTTGTGATGATTTATATGATAGATCCTGTCGTGATCTACTGTGTAAAAGTAAGTGTCACTGTCTGAATGAAATGAGAGGTAAAATAATGTATTTGCAAGTTTTGAAATTAAACAGATGGATGAAGCGTCCACATGTTTCAAGTGTGACTGCAGCAGGGAGCACAAATTTGGTCTCCCCTGCATACTTTTTGTATTGTTGCAAGCAGGTTGTTGAGTCAAAGCTGTGTCCAGGTCATAGTAAATTTTCATGCTGAATTTGGCCACCATTTAATTACAGGCTTGAGAATTATTCTTGGGGTCTGCATTTTTTTTTTTTATCTGATTATGACAATGCTTGAGAATGCATGCAATACGGTTTAAAATTAATGCCTAGTGGACAATAGCAGTGTGACATAACTTGATGCTTTGCTAATGTATGTAAGAAAATTCTCTACAGAAGGAAAGCAACCACAGTTTAAACACTCCTGTAGTAATTAGTAATAAATTGAGGTGTTACTAAAAGATTAAATCAAGAATTAATACGAAACTATAGCTTACACAAATTATTGAAAGTAAGGGCAAATTGCTCCAAAAATTGCAAAAATTCCAAAACCTACTTTTATGACATCCTAAGTGATGAATTATGAATTAGTTCTGAGTCAAACCATATTACATAGAAAACTGTAAAAAAGACACATATTCCCCAGCTTACCCATACAAGGGTGAATTTTTATTTTTCCTCTAGGAAAAAAGGAATGAAGAATCAATTTTCCTAGCTGGACCTGATTTCTGCTCCTGCAAGCACTTACGTACTTTAGGAGTGATACGGGAGAAACTAAAATGTTTCTTTTAATATTTACATTGAAGAATGTACTTGGAATTGGGTGAATAACTGTTGACATTTGTTCTATACATGTAAGTAACAACATACTGTGACTTGAACATCACTTTTTTCCTAATTGAAAACCATAACCAAAATTTTAAAGAGTGAGAAAAGGTGAAGAATTGGTATTTTGGAGTTCAACATATGGGGACATGAGAGCCTAATGGAAACCAAGAGTCTTTACTTGGGAGACATGAACCATTCAGCCTAAAGTGCAAAGCTGCAATAGCAATTTTGTGCTAACAGTGCCTTAACCTTTTGGAGTTCAGCTGTCTCAGTGCCTCTGCGTCCTTTTGGAGCAGTTTCCACTCAGCCCGGTCAGCTCTGGACGCAGCAGACTGCGGGGGCCAGCCTCTGGAATCCGGGAGACCAGAGGTCTGGCTCGTGGGTCCTTCCACAGGACCGCGGCAGTGGAGGCAGGCAGTGGAAGGAGGAGGCAGACTCAATGCTGGGTAAAGTCCAGAAGGTTTATTGTGCCTCCGAGCAGGAGACCTCGCCTACCAGGGCGATGGGCGATGCCCAGCAGAGAGCATCCTGAACGGCTTGCGCAGGAGATTTTATGGAGGGGTGGCGACAAGGGAGGGATCACAAGAACAACCAATCGGGGATGGGGAGGGTGTGGCAAACAAGGTGAAAGGCACACAGGGGAGCCAGTTGTAGGAAAGGAAAGGAGGGACTCTCTTCCCGGGACCAATCACTTGGCCCCCCCGCCAGAGCTTTCTAGAAGCCTGGGAGGGGCGCCAGAGCGATTGGCAGGACCCTAGGAGGAGACAAAACTGACACATAGGGTAATTATAATAAAACTGGGAGGGCGCCAACTGGGATTTTACAACAGTACAAAACCAAGGGGGAGACCCGGACTGAACCAAACAAAACACACTCCCACATCTCAGAACAGAAAACAAGGCACCAGGAGACCAGCTACATTATTTAGAGGAAGGCCTCCATGTTACTGAACATGTCAAACTGCCTGTCGTTTCAGAAGAGGAGCTTATTTTGCACAACAGATTTTTAAATATTATTTTTCATTTTGTATATCAGTGAGAATGAGTTGTACATGGCTCTGTACATTTGCAGTTCTGTTATTGACTGTTTTTATCTAAACAAGTTCTTGCTTGCCTATGTCTGGATAAATCATCATATCACTTATTTGACAGTTGCTTTCAGAACTCTGGCTTTAATTTATTGGAAAAAATGTAGCATACCATATGCAAATCTAACTCAGCAGTATCTATTAACTCAGAAGTGTCTTTTCTAGTTGTATGTATTCTGTGTAGCTTCCAGCTAGAAAACGAAGAATTTCCTGTACTCAAAGGATTGGTTTGTATTTCACATGTTACTATGTACCAAGATTACATTCAAGCATGCTGGCCATGAGTCACAGGTCTTCCTGTAATCACTTTTGGTCTCATGTCAGTGGGATGGAGAAAGAAATTCATTGAAGCCCTTTCAGAGAAATAGCTGATTTCCCCACTTGCTTTTTCTCAGGAGAGAGAACACTTTATTAAGTTTCTTTTGGTCAGTGAAATGGAATATGAATTGTTCTCATGGTGCTAATTATGTTTTCTACATCTATTTTTTGTATTAGATACTTGGGTATCTCAGGCAATAGGTAAGAAAATAGTCTTTTCATCATGTATAACGACGTCACACCTGGTGCGTTACTGAGAGTGTTTTAATGGGAGAAGATACAAAACTACTGCTGAATAAATTGAATTATTTTTATCTCCATTATAGAATTTTAAATGCTAAAATACTAGGGAATGGTTTAACATTTGATAGATATGAGATACTGTCTTCCTCTAAAATGGAAACCAATTTATTTCAGTAATGCTTCTCAGGAGGGATTAATGTCATTTGAATTTCCTTTATGTGATGTTTGACCTCTGCATTTATGTCAGCTTCATTAGACTCCTTGAGGCAGAAGGCCAGCTTGGCTGAACACGGTTCTTCTCTTGGAAATAAGATGGAAAAGGAAGATGGATGCCCAGTGGAAACAGGGTCAAGTGGCATGGGAAGAATACAGAGATACTCCTTGCCACTCTAGGGAGAAAATTCATGCGGCCAAGGTTCAGCTGGGGCTGAGGCTGGCCAGAACTGCAGCGGACAATAAAAAGAGTTTTTTCAAGAATGTTAATGGCAACAGGCAGTGTAAAAATGACATCAGCCATCTGACAGGATGAGGATGGTCACCTCACAAAAGGGGATACGGACAAGGCAGGGGTGTTTAACGCATTCTTTGGCTCTTTCTTCAACATGGATGGACCAAGGGTGTTTCAGTGCCCTGAGCTGGAGGACCATGACTGTGAGAATGATCAACCACCAGTCGACCGTGAAATTGTGTGGGATCTGCTGCTCCAGCTGGATCCCTACAAATCTATGGTGCCTGATGGGATTCATCTAAGAATCCTCAAATAGCTAGCTAATGTCATTGTGAAACCTCTCTTGATTTTTGAGTGATCTTGGGAATCTGGACAGGTTGGCTGGAAGATGGTGAATGTTGTTGGAATTTTCAAGAAGGGCAAGAAGGAGGACCCCAGAAACTACAGTCCTGTTAGTCTCACTTCAAATCCCGGTTATGTGCCTTACTTACGGAGAAAATTATTCTGGGAGGTATTGAAAAACACCTGAAAGATAATGCAGTCATCCGTCACAGCCAGCATGGCTTTATGAGAGGAAATTCCTGCTTGTCAAGCCTGATTTCGTTTTATGACAAGCTAACCCACCTAATTGATCAAGGCAAGCCAGGTGATGTAATTTTTTTGGATTTCAGTTTTCAATTGCTTTCAACACTGCCTTTCACAATATCCTCCTGGACAGAATGTCCAGCCTACAGCTGGTTAAACACATCATGGGATGGGCAAGAGACTGGCTTATGGGTTGGTGACATCTGTTCCAGACTGGTGAGCTGTCCCTAGTAAGGTTCCGCAAGGCTCAATCCTCAGCCCTGTGCTCTTCAGCATCTTCATTAATGACCTACATGGAGGACTTGAAGGGACACTAAGCAACTTTGCAGACTATACTAAATTGGGAGGAAATGCTGACTCCCTTGAAGGTAGGAAGGCCCTGCAGAGAGACCTTAACAAATCAGAGGACTGGGCAATTATCAAGCAAATGAAGTACAACAAGGGAAAGTGCCAGATTCTGTACCTGGGATGGGGCAACCCTGGATGTATAGACAGATGGGTGAATGAGATGCTGGAAAGCAGTGCCATGGAAAGGGACCTGGAGGTCCTGGTTGACAGAAAGTTGAATAATGCAACTGGGGGCTTGTAACCACAAGCCTCGGCGTGCCCTCGGGCAGAGGGGATGCAGTGTTAGCCTCCACAACATCCTCGCTGGACGGCTCAGTGGAATCAACGTGGGATGGGTGTGTGCGTTGGCCCCTCCTCAGAGGAAGCACGTCGGGCGGCTGATGGATTAGGCTCGCGTTAGCCCGGAGGCAAAGAAGGTGGGAGGGGCTTCTGGTGTGGGTTCCAATAGGTTTATTTGCAAGAGGGTCCAGGGACCAGAGAAGCCCCGAGAAGAAGCGGGCTCTCCCCTTTATGGGGGGGTGGAGCAAGGCAGGGAAAGAGAAAACAACCAATGGGGTACAAGCAGAGGGGAGGATACAATTTTTCAGAACAAATGGGGAAAACAGGGAGGCAGGAGTCATAACAGGGAACCAATTAATAACTAAAAAAGGGAGAACTTTCTGGAACAGGGGGAGGTAATTTAGGATTGGGAGCCACCCAGGGGGAGGTAACCTAGATCTCAGTGCTCTCTTCTGGTGACTGACATTTGATGGTTTCAGCCCGAGAGCAGGCTGAGCCACCCCAACAGTTGAACATGAGTCAGCAGTGCATGGGCAGGCAGGGGGGCCAACCATGTCCTGGGGTGCATCAGGCACAGCATTGCCAGCTGGGCATGGGAGCGGATTGTCCTGCTCTGTCCTGTGTGCAGTTTTGGTCACATCAATATAAGAAAGATATAAAGCTGTTAGAGAGCGTTCAAAGGAGGGCTATGAAGATGGTGAAGGGCCTTGAGGGGAATCCATATGAAGAGTGGCTGAGGTCATTTGGTCTGTTCAACCTGGAGAAGAGGAGACTGGGGCTACAGCGTAACTTCTTCATGAAGAGAAGAGAAGGGGCAGACATTGATCTCTTCTCTGTAGTGACCAGTGACAGGGCCTGAAGTTGTGTCAGGGGAGGATTAGGCTGGCTATTTAAAAAGGGTCCTCCACCCAGAGGGTGGTTGATCAGTGGAGAACTGGTCACAGCCCTAAGCCTAAGAGAGTTTGGCCACATAAACCTCCCACAGATTTGTTTGTTGTAAGAGCAGTAACCTGGATCCATCAAATTTATTTTTCAATGAAAAATTTTTCATCTTAAGGAAATCAAACAAATGTAGTTCCTGTGTACCAAATTAAATTGGGCTTTTCAGAGAGAAAAAGGAAAGGGTACCCTTTATTTTCCTTCAATATTTCCTCAGCCATGTGATCAAAATAGATCAGTGTTCCAGTCTGGCCAAATTTAGAAATATATCCTCTGAGAGAAGGCATAACCACCCCTCCCCCACCAGGTTCGGGAAAAAAAAAAATTTTCCTCGAAGGAAAGTGAAGAAGATAAAACTATTTATTTAACAAACACACGGGAAAGGAAAATAATGTTAAATGGTAAAATCTTCCGCTGTAGAGGAAAAACCTGGGAAAGTGTTAGAGTCCTCCCTTTTGTCTCCTCGGGGCTGGGGTTTGGGCCAGGGCCAGGCCCTCTGTGCCCGGTGGAAAGTCCTCCCGATGTGCTCTGATGTTACAGCAATCAAGCAGTCCAGTAGAAAAGGGAGAAAATCTGAAATTCCAGAGAAGGAAAAGTTCAACTCTCAGTCTCTCTCCAGAGAACAGGAAACTGGAAAAACTGACCAAAAGCTAACTGGAAAGCAGCAAGCTGGATGCTTCCTCTCTCCCCTGCTGCAGCTGGGAAAAAACCCCTGCTATCTTTTTGTGACCTTGAACAAGCTGCAAACTGCTTTGAGAAAGTTTTGCTCAGTTTTTTTCCTTCCCCCTCTCATGCTCAGTTTAGAGGCATAGAAAGGCACAAAAATTAATTTCTGGGCATAGGCAGTGATATGGGATACACATCATAAGGTCACCCCAAGACAATCAGGAACTGGTTAATAAAGCAAAGGTTCTTTCTTTAGCTTGTAGCAGTGAGCTTTAGGATTCACAAAGTTGTACTTTTCAGTACCTGAAAATGGACTGCTGGCTCTTTATGGAGAAGATTGTTGTGGTTGACACAATTGTGGCATGCTAAAGGAAGGTGATCTGCTACTTAAGATCATCTTTCATCCTTCTGCTAGGGCCTGTAAATTGCTTTCCTTTTCTCTTCAAATGTGCTGTGTTTAGTAAGCAACTTTTTCAGCAAAAGCACATCTTTGAAAAGAAAAGGAATGGAGTACAACAGAAGACTTCCTGGACAATGGTAAACACATTTAGCAGTGAAAACAAGTATGATGAAAGATTGACAGAATAATTGCCAAACTTGCATGAGATTGAGAATGCTAGGCTCAGTAGGTTATTTTGGTAAAATATTTAAGGATTTTGCCTTGCTTCTATATGGAATTTAGAAAAAATAGAAGGAAAAAAAAAAGAAAAGAGAAAGGTCCAGGAAGTAGCACAAGTGTTTTCTCCCATGGTCTTTCTTTACAATGACAGTGATGTCAGAGCTAATATCTTCCCATGTGTGGACTAGTTATTTTTTATTTATACTGATTCAGAACAGCATGCAAATGCCACTAAATCATGGAAAACATTATTTCTTATATCCTTTGCAATGTTTCAGAAGCATTTAAAGGCCGCCAATGAAATCAAGATTGTGCATTCAGACCACACCATTGTGAATGAAAACCTGCCCTTGAGAAGTGTTAGCAGAGCCTTCAGTCTCTTGTGTCCCAATACAGTGCCCTGGCAAAACTGCCTCTAATTATAATGCACAGAAGTAGTATTGCATTCAATGAAACTTAAACAGAGTTAACATAATTCACAGCACTGAAGAGATTGGATTCAGAGTTTATAAGAACAGAGAAGACAATGGGCATTTTGAAATATAATTTTTTATCATTGCCAGGATTAGAATGACCTTGACTCTCAGCCTAGAACATTCCAAGTGACCTAACAGCAGGAAACATATCCAATGTTGAGATCATCTTTGCAGTAAGATAACAATTTAATTTCATTTGTGAAAGTCATCCAACCTTGTTTAAGGACAGTATTAGTGTACAGTATGTTCACATATTTTAATGCCACAGTGTGAAAGACATGAAAAGTAGTCCAAGAACCAGGATACAACTACTTTTAAAAAATGTTACAAAATGGTGCAATACTATTTCTTACAAAATATTACAATGAAATGTCGTGGAATTTATAGTTTTTTTTTTAACTTGAAAGTCTAGCTTTGAATTTCTTCATTTAACTCCGTATTTTTTGCACACTATATATGAGTGTTCAAACCCATCAGACATTTGGAATCAGAAACCATTTTGCAAAGTCAGTCAAGATGTTATCAAACTGCTCAGAGTAGTCATATTTGGCTAACTTATGCAGAGAAACTGCATTAAAATGATTTGGGATAATAGTGCAAAAGAAGCAGTCCTACTCTTCTGTTAAATTTCAATTTTGATCTGTTTCATTGTGCAATCATGTGCAGACTGGGATCAAGGATATGACAAGCACTAGGGAAGGCACCTTTTTTTGTACAGTTCCACCACAATGCATATATGAAAACATGGCTTTAGCTTAAACTCATCAAGGAGGTGGCTGTGCTACGGCACCTGGCTGTGAACTGGAATGACAGAAGTGTAGGTGTATTTTTCTCTGCCTCTTTGCATGTCTGAGTGAGGTGATTTCTTCAACTGCTTCTCCCACATATGCCCATGGATGCCCCTCAGACCCTGTGGATAAGTGGAAAGGAGACAGACCTATTAGAATCTCACTAATCTATATGAAATACTTTTCAAGAAAACACTTGTAATTTTTGGAAGGTAACAGAATTGCTTGGGAAAAAAGGAGCAGAGGTAGCAGAAGATTAATAAATCAAATGTTGTGCTACAGATAGCTTTCCTGTTTTCCAGGATTCTAAACAGAACAGGAAAGCTTTACTTTAATAGATTTTTTTTTAACCCATTCAAAAAAGCTGAGAGAAAGAGAAATTAGGGACAAAAATGCAATTTCAGTTATATTTAACAGGTCACCATGACCTTTGTCTTCCCATCTTCCAAATCTTTCAGTCTTGAGAGTTAAGAGGAAAGCTTTATTTGGATGAATTAGGTGGTGTGATGAATTATAACAGTGACTTGAGACAAAAGTCTTTTTGCCACTCTTGTTACTCTCTTTGAATTGCTGAATATAAGTATCTTTCTTAGGGATGGGAAGCAACTGCCTTTTTTAGATTATGTTGATGAAGAAGAGGTGAACTAGAAGGTCCTCGAAGACTTCACAAATCAAAGAGGATTTTCATACCAATTGTGGAAGCAGGATTTGGAGAATACTAGCAAGTCAACACATTGTGGAATCAGGGAGAAGCATGCTTTGTTTTCAAGGGACTTAAAGTTAGACAGACCACATGCCTCTGTAAGTAGTTTTTGTTTTCTAAAAAATCAATATTTTTAAATCTTGTAATTGAAGAATTAGTATGATTTTTTTCTCCTCCTCTTTTGGTTTTTTCCTTTTTTTTTTTTTTTCCCTGTTTTTGTTTTGTAGAGCTAATTCTGATTTTACAATGACAACAATTTAGGACTAATTCTACTACAGTAAAAGGAGCTGTGCAGTGAAGAAATAATTTCAGGGAGTTGATAATCAGTTGATAATCCATTGATAATCATATTTAATTGCATGTTCATCTTCTTTCTTGGGCTCTATATCAGTCTGTGCCACTGTGCCATTTCTGAAAGACAGATTGTTTGTAGTACTTATTAAAGGAACCTCAGCAAAACTCATTTTACATGACTAGTATTACACAGTAATAAAAACACTGAATCTATTTCCTTGAGCTCTTTTTTGGATAAACTTTATTCTACCTATGGAAATCTCTGCCAGTAAAGTTCAAGCTTTTGTCCTACCTTGACTTTTCTGTTTTCAAAGTCTTGTAATTGCAGGTACTGAAGTTATTTCTACATGGCAGTGTACAGGTCTGTTGATTCACTGAAGAACTGGTAGCTGAATATCTGCAAAGGCCACCACTCATGCTAGAACTTTCTTAATTTTGAAAGTCACAGGAAAATAATTTGTCTCCTGGATATTAAGTGTATACACTTACTAGAATGACTATTGCAAGTTGACCTGGTTCCGGACAAGACAGGCTAATTTTTTGCAGTATCCAGGAGGGAGCGTGGTCAGGACCTGGAGTTATTTTGTTTCACTTCGGATCATTGCTGGGGGCAAGGGATTCTCTCTCTTCCAGGGAGAAGGGCTTCCTTCCTGTCAAGAAAACATGGTAGGGGAAGCCATCTAGTATTTGTTTATTGTTGTGGAACTTCTGTGTTGTTTCTTTGTCTTATACCTTTATGTTGTTATTGTTCATTTTCTTACCTCATTGCTGTTTCCAGTAAATTGTTTTTATCTCAACCTCTGCTCTTTACCTTTTGTGCCTCCAGCTGGAGGGGGAGAGGAGAACGAGTGGTGGTGTGGTTTTAGCAGGAAAACTAAATTAGAGAATACCACTTCTGAACCACAACAGAAGTCAAGCTGCATATTATTAATTTTCAGTTGTTTTCAGATTGTATTTTCCTCCTAAATGCTCACTGCAATATCCTTCTATGCTCTGCATTCCTTTAGGCATTTCTTTCTGATGTTTCAAGCTCAAAGATAGTTGCTTATGTGAGTACACCTACCAGGGCATGTGAGTAGAGTCTTAAGGACATTCTTATATATATTTTCCTGAGTCCCTTTGATAGTTGCAATTGTGTAATTGACCACACAATTCTGGCTTCAAAAGTTCCTTTTAGGCCTCTGTAAATACTGAAACAGCCAGTCATAAATCATTTGTAGAAACAGCATTCCATTAAAGCTTCTGGCTAAAATTGATACTGTAAGTATCAAATTTGGTACTGTGAATGTCTTATAATCTTGCTGAAATACATACACAGTCAGAACAATTTAAATGGATGTTTAAAACCTGCACAATTAGTAATTTGACAATTTGTATGGCACCTTTTCTTTCTCAAACTAAAAATTGGTTATTCACAGGAAATAGACTATTTAGACACTTTTTTTTTACTGTTTAAACAGATAAAGACCCTCTGTTGACTGCAGACCATCAGGAATAAGTTCTAAGCTAAACAGTGGACCACAGCTTCAGTTTAAAATTCATGTGTTGACTTTAGATGCCTGCCAGTATTTTGATTTCACTACTGTCATGAGCTGTAAAACTGAGACCCACAGGGGCCAGTAGCTATAACAAAAAAGTGTCATTTATAAGACCTTGCCAGTTCTGAAAACACTGGCTAAATTACTATGTGACTCTACAGGAATGGAGACTCTTTCATTGCTTAGCAATATGTTTTGTTCAGGTGCCTGAAATGTACATATGCTGCTACCTTGTAGTCAAGGATTCCCAGTGCTTTTGTGACTGACCAACTCCATAGTCAAAAGGCTGTACTCCCATGATACTTTTTAGCAGTTTGACTCCAACTCTTTTTCTTATGAGCTGATAGTCAGGTTCTGTGGCTTTCTCATATTACCAGCTCTAGGATTATAAATCTGGATGTCCTGGTTATTGTTAAAATAATATTTACCCATAGCTTAAATAGCAAAATTTGGCTAGTTGTGTCTTGACAGTTATATTCAGTCATAATGATACAGGAAGCACAAGGGAATTCAGATGATCAAACAGGATTCTAAGAGTGAGCTGTTTTAAAATTTGCTGGCAGTTTTCCAAACTCATAAATTTGTATTGAAAATTTTCTTTCTTTTTTTTTTTTTTAATATATGCACTTTTATTTTAAGGATTTTTTTAAATGGTGACTGCTTCTGAATGTCATTTCTTGCCTCACATACCCTACTGAGAAATCTGAATATGTCTTAATAGTCTAGGTGACTCTAGGACCTCATGATTTGCCTTCCATGTACTCCCATTTTCGCATAGAGGAACTATTGGCTACATTAAGAAAATATTGGGAAATCGACTTCCTTTTATGTCCTTTTTAATGTGAAAAAGGTCAGAATAAGGCTACTTGGGGAACTGCAGAATCTGCATGGGCCCAGAGGCATTAAAAAAATATCCATTTTCTTTTTTATATTTGCAGAGCACCAGAACAGACTCTGGAAAAGGTAAAAAGGTAGTATAAAATATTGTAATATCATGGTGGGTCTTTTACATGTATCTATAATAAGGAAGTGATTCTGTACCAGAAAAATGTCAAAGCCTGAAAGATGATTACATTTGGAAACAAATTCATTTGGAAACAAATTAATTCAACCCTCCTAATAAATTGGGTTATCGGGCAAAGTTTCCTACATGAATAATGTAAACTAGCTAAGGGGTGGACTCTGAATTCTTATGGGAATTTACTATTAAAATGTCTTTTTAGCGCCATTTGAATAACTACTATAACAAAAGGACACTGTGAAATGTGAGTGATTTTCAGCAGTTAAAACAGTTCTGATTTTTAAAAATCTTAACATATTGACATTTACTATGTTCTCCATTAAGTTTGCCAAAAAAAAGATGAACTTTTAAATCTGTCCCCAAATCACAAAATAGTGCCTGCTACAGGTTTTGTAAGGTATGACTTTACTCAATTTTGCTGTGTAGGAGTATGGCAGGAAAGACTTATTTTTCAGAAAGATTTGTGTTAGTCCTCTATCTGTAGAGTTGCTAGCCTGACTGAGATGAAGAAAAAAAATTAAAAACAAAATACAGGTCAGAGAGGAGAAAGGAATGAAGCATAAATTTGTAGACATTTCTACTACTGTTGAATGGTCCCAGTTTTTAGTATAGCTAATGTGCTGATCATGTAAACACTTGAAAGGAATTTTAAAAATTCATTTTAGATCTTCAAATAGAAAAATATAATTTCTTATTGTTTTAATTAGGTAAATACATTACGTACCATGTGTAATCTAACAAATCCCCTTTTGGAATATCTAGTATTTGTTCTGCAACTATTTTGTCTATGACTTCTCTCTGTGAAAGGTCTTTTCACAGATTCAGCAAAATCTCTTTAAGGAAAAGACATGTTTCTCATAATCGTGGAAAATGAATGAAAAGTAACTCAAAACCCTAAAAATCTAGAAGACTTGGTCATACCTGAAAGTTGTTTATAAAAGGTGAGCTCATATTTCATCTTTAGATTTCAGATAACTGTTGAAACCAGTTACTGCTTTGGGTCTGAGCTTGCATTTCCTGTGATTTGCACAGAAACATGACAAATTACTGAAGTTCTGCATTGACAGTAGTGCTTAGTAAAAAGGTGGTAACAAGAATACAACTACTCAGTTTTGAGCCAAACTTCGATGAGATCAGTATTTTGATAGCTTAAATTACATAGAATATGGACATTACTTATGGAATGTACCCATCACATGCAAACAACATGAAGATGTAGTTTTATGTAATTGTCTCAGCCATCCCGCAACATATACAGTAAGAGCTTTGAAAAACTCAGTCCTCTAATTCACTTGGTTCCTCTGTCGGGAACTGTGAGGAGTTCTTTTAAGATAGATGGTCTGGAATGAAATTAAGTCAACCAAGGCAACCTTGTATCTGAGAACTGTTTATTGAAAATGAAACAAAAGGAGTTGTCCTTCTAAAGACGGCTAGAAAAGACAGAAAAGGAGGAATGAAAATGGAACGGGGGTGTGGGGGGAGGTGGGAGAGAGAGAGAGAGAGAGAGAAGACAGACAGAAAAAGCGGGCATTACCACCAGAGGATTGGGGAGTGCTGTCGACGTCCATGCAGCGGGGAGTGTGTGTACACTCTGCCTGCCAGGGAGAGCCTGCACAGCTCCCGTAGAGGCGCGGCTCCACAGACACAGCTCCCACGGCAACGGGCGGCTGGACATGAGGTGAGTGATTGGGTGCTCGGGCAGGAGGTCCAGAATCCTGGACAGGGTCACGGCTAGGATCGCGGTGGTGGGCTGGATCAGAGACAGGCAGGCTTGGATGCAGGTGGCTCAAGCAGGGACGCAGGGACGAAGCGGCAGGGTGGCGGTCAGGAACACAGGGAGGCAGGGCAGGCGGCGGCTGGGACAGGTGAAGGTGTAGGCAGGACGAAGGCTACACATGAGGCTCAGAGGTCAGCCGGTGTCCCGCCAAGCGCCCAGATGGAGGAAAGGTGAGTATGCGAGAGCAAGCAAGCACCAGCAGGGGCAGGAGAACCAAAAGGCAGGCTGGAGCCACAGCAAAAAGGACGAAGGGTGGGCTAGAGCCAGGGCAAAGAAGCCCCTCAGCAGGCTGGAGCCAAAGCAAAAACGTAAGACCCAAAAGGCCCCCAGACTCAAAAAGCCCAAAAGACAAGACACAAAATGCCCCTGTCACCAAGCCCCCCAAAAACAAGCCTCAAAAAGCCCCGGAGCTTGTGACGCAGTTATTTTTATGCCCCCTGGCTCCTCCCAAAGTCCGCCTGCTGACAGGAGACCAGTGGCCCAGTCCAACGTTCCACAGCAGTCCACTGGTGGAGACCTTTTGCCATCTGATTGGAGAACCTCTCTGGAGGGTACAGGGTCCTTGGTATTCCCCTGCTGACTGCCTGTCCCATGTGAGATATGAAAGGATTGCCAGGCAAAGTCCCCCCAGGGACAAGGCTTTCTCCCATCTTCTTCTAGCTGTCTCCTGCAAGTGGGACTTGTGCATCCTCTCCCCCACAGGCCTCTGACAGCCAGTGCTGAGACAAATCAAAACTAAATTGGCGCCTCACACTGACCTTTATTGACTACATGCAGGAAGCTCTGATTTTTAACTTTGAAACATAGATGAGCTTAAGGATCAGTGTTAGGAAATTGATGTGACACTAGCTTTGGTTTTGATTTCCTTCTGTGAAAAATTTAAGAGAAATAAAGTTACATGAACATTTTTTTAAGATTGTAGATGTAGGTTAGCCCATGGTTGGTTTTATGTAATTGTCTCAGCCATTCCACAATATGTACAGTAAGAACTGTGTGATGTGTGATAATAATTCAAGTAAGCTATATCTAACAAGGTATCTTTACTGTCATTCTTACACTTTGTTATATCATTCTATGAGTGCACTTTATAGCATGTTTAACATATATCTGACATGTATCCCATGCTTGCATCTTTCCACATGCAGTACTGCCAGAAATTGTGAGCATCGTAGGATTTTAGAAAAGCTTTTTAATTCATTTGAGGATGGTGACCTAGGCAAAGTATAATTACTGTATAATGCATTAATGAGTGGTATGAATGGCAGGAATAAGAAATGTTTTAAGTGAATTAAATGTTTTAAGTTTGTTTACCTATTCCTGACCTTCAAAATTATTTTAAAAATAATAATCTGGCAGTGCTTTGGAATTTTTGAATTAGGAACAATCGTTGAGAATTTCTTCAGATAACGTGAAAATTAATTTAGGGGCAGTTTTCCCATTGGGGAATATCTTACATAATGTTGCAAGATATGAGAAAAAAATTGTGGGTTTTGTGGTATAGAAAGAATAAATAACTTCATCAGTGCCAGTAAAATATATGTATGCTTTCCAGATTTCTTAGGATTTGATTTTGCACTGGAAACATATTTCTATATTGAAGAAGTTAGAGCTTAATTTTTTGACCTTTATTCACAGAAACACATTTTCAAAGTGAATGGATCTACTTGCCTGGAGAAAAACAGAATGTCTGCATATATATGTTCCTCAAGTTCCTGTCTCCAGAATAAAATACTTTAGGCACAATTGTATTTCAAACTACCACATGCTTTACAGTCAACTTTTCCAAATATCTACAATCCTCTACTTAAAAAAACCCCCCCACAAACAAAGCCCAGAACCCTACCAAACCTAATCCCAAGCCAAATGAAATTAATTAAACAAGCCTCACCTTTTTAGGAAAGATTTAATGTCTTAAGTTCACATCTGCAGAATGAGTGTCTGACCAAAGCATAAATTGCTGCTTCAGTTTGAATGTGTAAAATACTATTATCCTTCTATAAAATGTTTTTATATTCATTTCCTTCTTTCCTTAGTTGTTTTACTTCTCAAGGATAGGGTTTTGCACTTTGCTGCCTGAAAATGTCAAGTTAATCTGCAAAAGGGTATGTAAGTAATTTTTAAGAGGTATGAATTTAGATGGTAGGGTATGGCTTAGTTCACTACAAAGAATGCAGCTGAGCAGATAAGGTTTATCTTCCTATGTTCAAGGCTCAGCTACATGGTTCAAAATACAAATGCAATAATACCATCTGCAGGATTTCAAGTAGACCCTACTTTCACAGACATCTGCACAGATAAAGGGAGTTTTATTTTCATGTAAAACTCACACAATTCTCAAATTGATCTATTTTTTATGGTGTGTTTTCCATTATAACTTAGTGGAACAGCATTAAAGTAGCTCTACCCTATCAGAAAATGACAGCAGGAAGTTTAGCTTAACATAAATTTCAAGGGCATATCATATGCAATTCATTTTTATTTTTGATTGTTTCCATAAAAACACAAAGATTGTATTAGCAGAGTTGGTGTGGGGTTTTTGGTTCTATGTGGTATTTTAACGAAATACTGAAGGATTATTACCGCAGGCCTGGTTCCTACGGTATATCACCGTGTCCCGCAGCCATAGGGAGGAGGAGGAGAGAAGATCCAGCAGGCAGGAATTGTGCAGCAAGATTGATCTATTTAATTATTTTACAAACTCTTTTATAGACTTTTTTCTTCATAGTCTAATTGGACAAAGGACCAGCCACCCCTTGGGGGTGATTGGCTAAAATCCTTAAACATCCATTGTCAAAATATTTTTCTACTATACCATAAACAAGACTGTTGGGGTCCCTCCCCTGTAACACAAGACTTTTCAAGGTTGCAGGTGGCTTGGTTGTTTACATTCCCTGCTACCTCTTCTGTGAGAAAGAAAAGTCTCTCATGGACTTAGAAACTAGCAAGAAAATCCTTGCTAGCAGCATTTTTGTATCTACAGCTTAATAGCACCTTACCAAATGTCAGTCTCACATGTGAGGATGACTACTTACTTTCCATTCTGTTGAAAAATCATACATAATTGTTTATTCAACATGAATAGTCAACTAATCCCAAGAATGAAAAATAAACAAAATATAAGCATTGGAACTAATATTACAATGGAGTTTCCTTTCTATTCAGATAGAGAACAATCAGAATATAGTAAAAACAACACTTTCATTTTCTAACATCCCTATTAATTATAAAGTGCTAATATTTAACTCTTAGGCAAAGTAACAAACTGAGGATCTAATTTATATGCATATAGATCTGTTATGGTTTGGGACTGCAGACTCAACAAATTGTGAGGTTTTAGAAAATTCTATGCATATATTCTGTAAGAGCTCCTCAACACTAGCTCAAATTAAAAACGTATCAGAGTGTCATGGGTTGACACTGACGAGATGCCAGGTATCCACAAAAGCTCTTCACTCACTTCTCTGCTGCAGCTGGACAGAGGAGACAAAATTTAACAAAGGGTACACAAGTTGAGATAAGGACAGGGAGAGATCGCTCACTAATTAAATACCATCAAGGACAAAGCAGACTCAACTTTGAGATATAAGTTGAATTTATTGCCAGCAAAATCAGAGCAGGATAATGAGAAGTAAAATCAGCCCTTAAAAACACCTTCTCCCCACACCCCTCCCTCCTTCCCAGCTCTACCTCCTACCCCAGCAGCACAAGGAGACAGGGAATGGGGGTTATGGTCAGTTCATCACCTGTGGCTTCTCCCGCTGCTTAGGAAGAGGAGTCCTTCCCCTGCTGCACCGTAAGGTCCCTTCCACGGGAGACAGTTCTCCATGAACTTCTCTGATGTGGCTCCATCTCAGGAGCAGCAGCTCCCTGTGAACTGCTGCAATGTGAGTCCAATCCCATGGGCAGCAGTCCTCCCAAAACTGCTGCAGTGTGGGTCACTCTTCCACAGAGTGCAGTCCTTCAAGGACAGGCTGCTCCAGCCTGGGAGCAGGGACCTCTCTCCATGGGTCTCCCACAGGATCACAGCCTCCTCTCAGGCATCCACCTGCTCTGGCATGGGCTCCTTTATGGACTGTGGGTGGATCTCTGCTTCCTTGTGGTCCTTCATGGGCTGCAGGGGCACAGCTGCTTCTCCGTGGTCTGCACCACAGGCAGCAGGGGAATCTCAGCTCTGGTGCCTGGGGCACCTCCTCCCCCCACTTCTTCACTGACCTTGGTGTCTGCAGAGCTGTTTAGCTCACATATTCTCACCCTGCTCATCTCTGGCTGGAATTAAAACTGCACCACAAATTTTGTTTTGATTTCTTCTTAAATATGTTATCACAGATGTGTTACCACCATTCCTAAGTGACCCAGCCTTGGCCACGTCCATCTTCACAGCCATCAGGGATTGGCTCTGCTGGACATGGTGGAAGCTTCTGGCAGCTTCTTGCAAAAGCTATCTCTGTGGCACTCCCGCTACCAAAAACCAGGCCATGCAAAACCAATACACACAGATATAAACTTTAAAATAATCTCTGAAATTTTTATAAGGGAAGAAAGGTGTTTGCATTGGATATTCCCCACAGAGTGATTTTTTGTATGTATAACACCTATAATGTCCATGGCTTTTTGTAACCGATTAGGTTTAAAAATATTCTTTTGTGCCTTCCTAAAAAGTCCAAATTTCAAATGTATCCACTGGTCACCTAATTTCAGTGGAAACTGCTCTAGCACTAATCTGTTGTTGTTGCTGTTGCTCTTGTCAAATTGGACAAGTGTTTTCAAATAACTGGATTGAGAGCCCAATATTGCATTCTCATGATAAAAAAGCCTCATTAAAAAGAAGGGAAGTTTTAGTTTCTGGTTTCATTCTGCAGCATTAAAGCTGGTAGTAATTTATTTAAAGGCCCACCAGTTGCAAACATGGCTGTCTTGGGAATATTACCCATAATGATTTGCAGTCCTACACCTTAAATCAAGGCAGAATGAAAAACAATAGAGCCATGGGGAGGAAGAGGTGGAAAGGGGGAGAAAAGGTGAAAAGGGAGGGAAAAAGGAAGAAAGGGAAAGAAAAATGAGGGGGGAGGGAGGGAAGGAAAGGGAAAAGCGTGGAGGGCTGTGAGCCCTTGGCGCAGGAGCCCTCTGCACTCCCTTGGAGGAGAGAGACCTGAGGGCCAAAAGACTCTCCCCAGAGATAAGCAACCTTCCTGGTGACAGAAAGAGCTGCTCCCACCATGCGTTGCTTCTTTATGGTAATAGCTTGTACCCTGTTGGCTAATTGGTTTCTACCTCACCCCCTGCCTTCCCCATATAACCTCTGCTCCAAGCCCTGTTGTCAGGGAGTTTTTGTCCCTGGTTTTCCTTTCACAGAGGCTGCTGGACAATAAAAGCTACCCCTGTGGAATCACTATATATGGCTCCTGTCTCTCTGTCCCTGAGTTCTGCCTGGGTGATTTCACAAAGAGCTGAATCTCAAGAGCTGATATCACTTGTAGCAGAGAAGTTGCTACACTTGCTGAAATCACCTGCTGCCCAGGGAAGTTGCTAAAGCCTCTGGAAAGGCCTTTCCCTGGCAGGATGCTTTCTCTAGGAAGGTCGCAACACACCAGGTTGTCCACCACCAGACCTGAAGGTGATAGAAAAGAGCAAGGAAAAGCAAAAAGAAAACAAAAAAAAAGAGAGTTATGAATGCAAAAACTACCCAGCACCAAGGACAATTGTCCCTGCACCAATTGTCCCTGCAATTTACTCACTCTGCCATAAAAACAAAACAATGTAGCCTCTGTATTAGATGGAGCCTGATGAGGCTCAGGATGTTTAGCGTCTGTCTACTATCTTTTGAGTATTCTGTATGGCTGAAAAAAGACAGTAACTCACTCATTCACATCATCCCACTTCCTGCTGTCACCTCAGGAGAGTCACTCTTTCTTATTTGTACTTGTGTCCCAGCATTTGGGCTTTTTAAATTTAAGCCCATTAAACATTGCCCAATGCTCTAAGCTACTCAGATCCCTCTGCAAGGCATCTTGTACCACAAGAGAATCAGCAGCACCTCCCAGTTTGGAATCATCAGCAAACTTGCTCATGGCGCATTCAACTCCTGCATCGAGATCACTGAGAAATATATTGAACAGAACTGGTCCTAGAATGGAGCCCTGAGGAACACCACTGGTGACCAGTCACCAGCCAGATGTAGCCCTTTCTCTGCAAACTTTTGAGCTCTGTCCTTCAGCCAGTTTTTCATCCAGCACACCATGAACCCACTCATTCCATGGTTGGACAGCATGTCCTGAAGGATGCTGGGAAGTAGAATATCAAAAGCCTTTCTAAAATCCAGAAAAAACCACATCCACCGCCTTTCCTTCACCGACCAGGCAGGTGATCTCATAATGAAAGGACAGCCAACAAGGACTTTCCCTTTGTTGACTATACCTGATAATCATTCTTTAAATGTCTTTAAATGTCTTTCAACAGGAAGCAGCATGACTTTCTCCAAAATTTTCCCAGGTTCTAAGGTTAACCTTACACATCTCTAGTTTCCTCGGTCTTCCTTCAAACTCTTATAAATTGGGATAACACTGACACAACTGTGTTGGAACACAACTTCCTGTGAGTGAAGACCTCCCCAGATTCTCAAGACCTTTGCTAGATGATTGAGGATTCTGCCATAACATCTGCTAGATCCTTCAGCATTCTGGGATGAATTTCATCAGGTACCATGGACATATGAACATTCAGCTGATACGGCTAGTCCCTTACAATTTCAGTGTCCACAAATGGAGAGTCACTGTTGCTATACTGATGGTCCTCCAGTTCAGGGGACTGGGAAGCCAAAGGTTTCCCAGTATTTTTAGACTGAAGCAAACAAAAGCATTGAATGCCTCTGCTTCTTCTTCATCCTAATTATTCAGGTGACAATCTTCAATAAGTATTGGCCCAGTGTTTTTCCTAGAGCTCCTCTTGCTGATAGCATTCTTAAAAAACACTTTCTTGCTATCTGACACAACACTGGCCATTTTCAACCATAATTGAACTTTGATCTTAGATGTCTTCTCCCTGCATGAAAAAACCATAGCTCTATAAACTTCTTTCAAAGCCTGACCTTGCTTCCAGAGATTGTACAATTTCTTTTTCCTTCTGAGCTCTACATAGAGTTTAGTTAACCTGTTCTTCTGAATTGCTTTCTTGACTAAAGACTGATCCTGTGCTTTTAAAAGGTGAACAAGTTTTTATACAGCATCATGACTCATCATATGTTAATTATTACAGAACCCAGGCCAACGATGGGCTCCCTGGTCTTAAGGTGTTCCTGTGATACATGGTGCAGATGTCAGAGGTATGTTTTAAATCCTGTTTAGAAAGGCTGTCCTTTTAAAAAAGGTTCTCGGAGGCTGCTAAGCCATGCATTAGAAGCAACACTCAAGATGTTGCAAAAAAAATGTTTGGACATGTTTTCAAGGTTGTCAGCCTTGGAAACACCTGGAAATCAGGAGAGTTCAGGTCTTTCTTATATTCAAAAAAAAGGCCTTAAAACAAAGAGAATTGTGTCATGCACCCAGAGGAAATGTCTGCTCCAGCCCTTTAAAAGAAAAAGCAAGGTTGGGCCCCATAAAGCAGTCTGACCAGGACAAGAAGAAAAATAAAAACAAGTCTGGTTAAACAGCACAAAAAAAGACAGAAAACCAGAGCAAGAGATCCCTTTCTACCTCTAGAAAAGGAAGAGAAATATATTTCTAAATGGATAGCTTTGATTCATGGCTTCTCAGAAGAATGTACCAAATACAAGCTGGATTTGTTTGAAACATCTCCAACACAGACCAGCACTGAGAATACCCTGTTTATTGAGATGCCTGCACTTTCCACTTTTGTACTCTCTGCACTTCTGGGAATGGTGAAGAATACATAAATAGGAACAATACTCTGCAAGACTGTAAAAGCTAAGAGGTCCAACTTCAGATTCAGTGAGGACGTGGGTCTCATTAATTACCTGCTGACCCCAGATGGATCAGCCAGATGGATAGTATGCTGGGAGATCTACTGATAATCCAGAACAACAACTGCTATGCTACTGTACCTTCATTGAGTTGATTCTCAACTACAGCCGTGACATGTTGTCCACACACACATATCTCTGGGGTTCTTCTATAAAGACCTGGTTGGGCAGCAGAAAGAAGTCATGATGAATGGTTTGGATAATGAGGGGTTTAGGCAATTCTTGGTTCTGACAACCCACAATGGGAGAATTAAACTATTGGTACCCCTCTGGGGCCAGCCATGCATAGTAACTAGCAGCTTTTTCTTCTTTCCTTTTTGCAGTGATGATCTCAGATTCTGTCACTATTGGGACTAGCTTTTTAACATTCTTTAGGGTAAAATACCCCCTGTATGGCTTTGTGATCATAGGCTATTAAGTGGTACACAGGTATGTGTCCCTTTCTCATTATTTCAACTACCATAGAAACCTCATCTACAAACCTGTTCTTGTAACCTTTCTAAAACCCCTCTTTTGTTGTAGACATCCTGCAAAGATGCATCTTTTCAAGCAAAGATGCAAATTCTTTAATTTTAAATATGCCCTCATATATGGTTCTCCAAACTCTTGCACAATTTAAAGTGTTGACTGGCAAAAGTCCAGATCTGATAGTTCTGCAGAAGCTAAGCGTATAGATCTTTATAAACTCTGACAACATATCAGTGTGTGCTGTAAAATCTTGGTTTGGAGCATTTGATCTATGCCAGAATTTTCTACTTCATTATTAGGAGAAAATGGTGAACACAACACTGTTTTAAAACCTTGTTTAAAGGCTGGTTTAAAAATTCAGTTCCACAGTCAATCGGTAGTTTCGGAGGCTTGTGTCCCTTTCTAAACGGGCCCTGGTTTGCCTTTTCCAGTGGCCCAGGCATGACTGGGTAAGATGCCTATTACTGTTAAAATGTACTTAACACAATGTTGTGTTTGGAAAACTGTTGCACATCCAGCAGATCTGTCTGCCATTGTGTATCTACCTCTACCACAATCACCGTCTTTCTTTTAAAGTGCTATTCTGTTGCTGTGCCCCCGCCCACTGCTGGGCTGGTGCAGGGGAATGTCAATCAATTCAGGGCTCTCCCGTGGGTAGAATTCCCCACCCAGGACAGTGACAATGAAGGAGGGTCAATGGGCGGCACAGACACCTAAGCCACATCCCCCTGGGCTGTGCCCAGGTCCAAACTGCCTCCCCCTGTTCGGGAAAATTCTCTCTTACTCGGTTGTTCATGGGTTCTTTGTTATAACTCCCGCCTCCCCGTTTCCCCCATTGGTTCTTGTTGAATTGTATCCTCCCCCTGGCTTGTAACTCATTGGTTGTTTTCCCCTTTTCCCGCGGTTTTCAAACCCCCTATAAAACTGAGGGAAAAGCCTCCGGGTGCCATTAAGATCATTGCCATGTTCTGGTTGCTAAACTTCTGACAATAAATCTGTTAGAAGCCAGACCAGAAGCCCCTCTCTTTTCCTTTGCCTCCGGAGTAACGCGAGCCCAGACCATCATGTCCCTGGAGTGACTCTTCCTTAGAGGAACAAGCACGTGTACCCAGCCAGCGCTTTTCTGCTAAGCCTGTCCAGAAGGATGTCACAGAAAAAATGCTGTGTCTCTTCTGACTGAGGACATTTCAGAGCTCATGGAAACAAGTCAGGGACCAGTGTTACTTTTCTTCAAGTCCTGTAGAAGCTGTTAAACACACTGAATCACAAGCCATGTTGCCACTTGTCATTTTGGCAGGATTTTCCCCACCCTTCTTTCCTGTACTCTTGCCCCTTGCCAAGAATCATAAGCAAATGCAAAATAAATTAATTTACCAAATGTATGCTTACCTGGAACTGCTGATTTTTTACACCTTGAAATTTTCACAAGTACATGTTCTGAAATCTAACCATTCTGGGGTTAAAAAAATTGGAAAAAAATCTTCCAGGTTAGTTTTTGTAGGTTATTTGTGTTTATATATAATTTTATAAATACCTAAGTATCACTCTCCTAAATTCTTGGTTATGACCTAATATGACCCTGTTCAGTCCTCTTTGAAGACTGGGCCTGCATCATAGTTCCAAAAAAGAAATAGATATGACATTACTTGCCTTTTGCAGATGGAAACTAGTGAATATATTTGGCCTAGTACATTCCTCTTTGGGACAATGATGGCTGGCAATACTGAGGAGAACTAGGTAGAAAAGTTAATCTACATGGTATCAGCTAACTATCTCAATTTTTAAAATGTCATTTGAGGGGAGGCACTGGAAAGCTCTGAAGAGAGACTACCTATCACAAAAGATATAGGAAGCCAGAGTGCCGAGAATATTTCTCTGCCTGTTTTGAAGTGTTCTTACCCCCCTGAACAACACTGTTTTAACCTCCAACCTTGGAAAAAATTACCAACAATCAGACAAGAACTAGAAAATACAGTGGTGTGAATTAGGTGATAGACTACTATGTAAGATTGTCACAGGGTGAAAAATTTAGAGGTTTTGGGCTTCTCTTTGTAGTAAATAGATAAGAGTAAAAAATATCAAAATGGAGGATTGTTGTTGTTCTCTAAACCTTCTCCTTCTTCTACTACTCCATGTTCTGCAGTAAAAGTAGTTTGGGATGACTGGATAGAGAATTCCGCAGTTCCTGCCCGTGTTACTGAATAATTGGTAGGAAAGTGAAAATAATATACGTTTTTAGTAACTATTGGTTAAATTATCTTTGAAGGGCTGTGTAAATCTTGATAATGAGACTTCACTCTTGCTTTCTGTGCTCTGTGCTGTGCCTGGGTCATGCTAGTGGCTCTGTTCCTCTGATAAGACTTAATAAACAACTATCCGGCAGCATTGAAACTCAAGGAAAAGTCTTGGTTTATTTTTGAAACTCCTTGCAAGGACTCTTAGAAAATTCTCTCCCGTCAGGAGGGATTTGATTTATGGCACGGTTCAGTGTCAAAAGAAAACCAAAAAGACATTATTTGCTCTTGAAAAGTATATGGCAAAGATACCTAGATTTAAAACAAAAACAAGACAAAATGAAATAAATTTTGTTGCTGATGCTTCCAGGCTGCTGTAGAAGATATAGCTTGCCTTTGTATAGGGCAAAGGGTACATATATACCCTATGTAAAGGGTAGCATACACTTTAGATTTTGAACTTAAACATGCCCCACTTGTATCCAATTAATTCTTCTCAGGAAGATTCTTCCAATTGCTACTCCATAAATCCTGCTGGATTGAGCTCAAAACATATATACTCTTACATACTCTTGTTTGGTGAAATTTAGACGTCCCTTTCTCCAGCCTTCAGTTTTAAGGCAACAGCAGTGTTCCTCATGTTTGGGGCGGGGGGGGCATGAAAAAATACCACCATGTTGGATTAATGCAGGATTCCCAGGGATATCTCTCAAACTTGTCCCCACCACAGAGTTATATGTGGATATTATTAAATGCATATATATATATATATATGACAAATGTTCAGTGTAACACAAATTTGACAAAAAAAGTTAAAAGTTGATGGACGAGTTTTAAAACTCTTAATGGATGCTACATAATGTAGCAGCATTTGCTTTTACCACAGAATATGTTTAAGTACAGTACTATTTTTAAATATTGTCTGTGATGGTACATTTGATGAATACAGGTGAACTCCTTCTTTGACATGGAAGAAAACCACAGTGGGCAAAGAATCATGAGTAAAATTTTATATGTTTCCTTTGCTATGTGGTAACTCTTCTCTCCTGACTTCCCCCCTAAAATTTTTGTGTACATTTGATATCAAAGTAACTGTCTTGAAAAGATGAAGAATGCTGACAAGATTTTGTGAGTTTGGAAACATGAACTAGAACTACAGCATGTGCCTTACACAAACTAGTGAGAGTGATGTCACATTTTTAAGGGGTAATCTTAGGGCCTACTGCAGTATGACAAATGTGTAACATTAAGAGCCAAGCTCCTATGGAAAGAGGAAGAGGAAGTTTTTCTCCCTACAATGTGCATTAAATAAATTCATAAATTATTTTATTTATGATATTTATCCCGTGGGATTCTGAAAGCTAAAACTTTATATAATTAAAATCAACTTTGCACTGACATTTAGCAGATTGCTTTCAAGGCAGATTTTTAGTAGCCTCCATAATTCAGAAGATGGAATTACTTTTCTAAAGTATGTGAAAAATAGAAAAGTATTGTCCTGGGTGACCCAAAAAATGTGTATTTTATTCCATTTTCCCCCTACATCAATCCACACAGTTTGTGTTACTGTCCCCTTAAGACCCAGGGGCCAAAATAGGAATTGGAGTTTTGACCCCCAATTTGCAGGTACAGGGGATTCTCAGGTTCCCTTTAAGAGACAGGGAACAGGCACACAGAGCCCTCTTCCATTCCCACCAGGCTGCCAAGAGAGTTAGCTGGGGCAGGTTCTCTGAGCCAAGTCAGTGTGAGGCAGAAGCTTTCTTTTGTGTCTCTCCAAGGTCTATGGGAAGTTGCCTGGCACAGACCTCCAAGAAACTGCAAATTTCGCAATTCAAAACTGTTTCAGAGAGAATTTCACAATATGCAGCTGTACCACCAAGGCAGAGCCGTTGGGGCTGGTGCTGTGGGTTTCAGTGCCCAGTGAGTCCACTTTGTTTCCCTGGAACACAGCAGCAGCTCGGGACTGCATCACCAGCACCAACACCAACTGGGTCTAGCTGGCCAGAAAGAAGAAGAGGAACTAATGCCACAGGGGGAAGGTTGAACTGAACAGGGCTTCTTTGCCATCTTGGCCCCATGGGCCATGCAGTTGACTAAAGTGGTTGCCATATTGGGGGAGGGGTTTCTCTGTGTTTGAGGTTAGGTTTCTTCAAGGAATTTTCTTCCCATTTGTTGTCATGGAAATGGCAAAGGGATGTTGATTAAAAGACAATGCCTTGGCATACCATTGGAATAGTTCTGGGGGAGGGGGTGGGGGGAAGCAGTGTGGTTTTGGCAGTCTCGTAGCTGGGGGTGGTGCAGTCTTTTACCATCTTGCAGGGGAGCAGGTTGTGATGTTCAGTGCTGGACTTCTTCAGCCTAGGGGGTCCTGGGCTGCTGTGAAGTTTTCTCCTGACTGCCTATGGGTGAGGCCACTGCTTACAGTGAACTGCCGGTGGACTAGGACTCACTCTGCAGCATGCGCCTTCACCAGGAGAGACCTCCACCCTCTGTGTGGGTATTTCTAAGGGAAAAGACCGGGCCCCCACCTCCTCTTTCTCTCTCTCTGGAGAGAGCACCTCCCAGCTGCTGGTGGACTAGAACCTCACTGGAGCCACCATCACCAGGATACTGCACCACACACGTGAGAGCATAGAGAAACCGAACACCCTCCTGCTCCTCCACCTTCTCTCTCTTCCCAGGGCCACCATAAACCCCTGGGGAGGCTTAGGGCTTGCATCGGAGCACCCCCTGAAGCTGCAGGGGAGTCACTGTAGCCCCTCTGCCTCGACACAACTGTGCCTCCTGGAGCCATGGGGGAGTCACTGCAGCCCCTCTACCTCAAGACAAGCCATCAGCACCCCCTGCCAGTTGTAATTACACCAAAGGGCAGGAAAAGGCTATTACTGGGTTTTCTTCTTTTTTGCATTGTTGCTGTTGCTGTTGTTGTTTGTCTTGTTATATATGTGTGTGTGTGTGTGTGTGTGCATTCAAGTAAAGAACAGTTACTCTTTTTCCCATATCTTTGCCTGAAAGCCCCTTAATTTCAGAGTTATAATAATTTGGAGGGAGGGGTTTTTTTTTTCCATTCCAGGAAGGTTCCTGCCTTCCTTGGCAGACACCTGTCTTTTAAACTAGGACACTCTGCCATATTATTTTGTTCCTGGGGAGTCCACGGGATTCAGCACATTTATATCTAGTGCTTATTACTGTTATCTTGGTCGTTGCTGTTTTGTTTTTTAGTAAAAAGTTATTTTTTCACTTGCATCTTCTTCGTCTCTCCTTAATGGTGAAAGGGTTAAATTGATTACAACTAAAGGGGAGGTAGCTTGCTTCCCAGGCTCCACCCTGTAAATTGTCTTATACAAAAACAAGTATGCAATGAATTTTTCTTACTAATATTTCATTCCAAATATTTTCAGAATTTAGTGAATGAATTTTGAAATATCACAGTTTGAGAGAAACTTAAGTCATTTGAACTTCATAAACTGATTCTTTATCCTTCAAAGGGAAGTTGACTGCCTGAACAAATACAGGGATTATAAGGAAATCCTGAATCTTTAGGTTCATATCCCTAACACTCAGTTCGGGTCATACATAACACTGAACGGAGTCCCATTTTAAACATGGACAGGTTTAACAGGCCTTAGACATTTGTGTGGCTACAGTGAGAAAAAAATTTGTCCCTACTGTGTCTATTTGTTGAAATGTCTGAAAAGCTCAAATTTTAGCTGATAGAAATGTTTCTCCTCTTTCTCATATTTAAAGAGATTACAGTATTTATAGAAAGCCAATCATCATTTATTTTTCTCTTGTGAAGCAAAATTTCTATTCTCCAATTTATCTCTCTCTGCAAGAGCCTCAATTTGACATGGTACGTACTATTCAAATGAGACTTTATCAGTTAGTTTTAAAATGACATCTAAAATTACATATCCTTACTGGAAATACCTCATGCAATATGATTGAGGTCTTCTGCCTTTTTCATGGTGGGTAACTGTCATGGTTTGACAGTGGCCAAATGCCAGGCACCCATGAAAGCCGCTCACTCATCCTCCCTGGCTACAGCTGGACAGAGGAGAGAAAAATTTAACAAAGGGTTCATGAGTTGAAATAAGGACTGGGAGAAAACACTCTAAGGGCAAAACAGGCTCAACTTAGAGATACAAAGTGAGTTTATTACTAACAAAATCAGAGGAAGATAATAACAAGTAATATAAGCCCTTAAACACACCTCTTCTTCCCCCAGCCCCTTCCTCCTTCCCACCAACAGCTCAAGGAGACAGGGCATGGGGGTTTTGGTCAGTTTGTCACCTGAGGTTTTCTTTGCTGCATGGGGAGAGGAGTCATTCCCCTCTGAGACTGTGGGGTCCCTCCCATGGGAGACAGTTCTCCACAAACCCCTCCAATGTGGGTCCAATCTCACAAGCAGCAGTCCTCCCCAAACTCCTGCAACATGAATTCCTCCCATGGGCAAACAGTTCTCCCAAAACTGCTGTGGCATGGGTCACTCTTCCACAGGGTGCAGTCCTCCAAGGACAGGCTGCTCCAGCCTGGAAGCAGGGGCCCCTCTCTCCACCAGGTCTCCCACTGGATCACAGCGTCCTCCAGGCATCCACCCTCTCCATCATTGGCACCTCCCTCACGGGTTGCAGGTGAATCTCTGAATCCCCCATAGATCCCCATGGGCTGCAGGGGAACAGCTGCTTCACCATGGTCATCACCACAGCCTGCAGAGGTGTTGGGGTTTTAGTTTAGTCCTAGTTTTTTTTCTGTTAAAGGAATTTTTTCCCATAGCATGTTGCTAGGAGATAAATGGCCATACTTGAGAGGAGATAGCCATACTTAAGAAAGACAAAAGGGCCCGGCCAGGCTTTTGTTCTCACCTGGCGGGCAGTTCAGTTCGCTCTCAGCGTCTGGAGAGAGAGGCCGCGGCGAGAAGAGCTGCTGGTTCCCGTTTTCGGCGTCTTTCCTTTCTGCTGGAAACAACACCGGGATCCCAAGGCTGCTTTCCCTGCCCTGCTGGAGGCTGGGGCTGGGGCCGCCCTGCACCGCTGCTGTTTCGAGCCTTCGCTACGCTGTAGCCATGCTCACCCTGCCTGCCTGGAGCCCCGGGGGGTTCCCCTTTTGGATACATCTCGTCTGCCACCCGGGATTTGTGTTTGTGCCTACCGCTCCAGCCTGCCATTCCAGCCTGCGGTTCTGGGAGTCCAGGACCGGCTGACCAGCCGGGATTTGTGAAGTTTTTTTGTTCCATCCTTCCCCGGGATCCCAGGGCACCAAAGCAGCCGCGTGCTCCCCGAGCTCGCTCCGGAGCGCCCCCTGCAGCCGCGGGAGAACCATCGCACCTGCCCTGCTCACCGGGAGTCGCCAGCGATCCCTGTCGGCTGCGAGCGGAACTGCACCCGAGGGGAAATAGCCTGACAGCCGAGAAGGCTGGGACTGGGTTTGTGTTTGCTGTTACTGCCATAGTTGTTGTTGTTTTGTTCGACTGGTTATATATCTATCTATCTATCTATCTATATATATATATAGTAAAGAACTGTTATTCCTATTTCCCACATCTTTGCCTAAAGACCCTTGATTCCAAAATCATAACTCAGAGGGAAAGGGGTTACATCTGCCACTCCAAGGGAGGCTTCTGCCTTCCTTAGCAGACACCTGTCTTTCAAACCGAGACAGATCTTGGCGCCCAACCGTGGGGCCTGAGGGCATTAAGAGAGAGAGGTGAAAAAGGAATAACAGTTCCTGGATAACTTAATTTGGTGTGTTGGATATAGGAACCTTGGTAGGCAGCACTATGTGGTCTACTTTGCCCTGGTTCGGGTGGCATGTGGCCGTGGCTATATTCTTCCCCTTTGCAGCTCCTTACTTGAATATGGGTCCTCTGACTAAGGCTACCATTGCTGTTATCCAGCTTGTGCTATGGGTCGAGAAGGTGAGGAATTCATGGGTTTTTAACTTCCTCTGGAATGTGGGCACGTGGATAAATGGCTATCACACACTGAGCGCATGTTTTTGGGGTTATGTTAACAATGGTACCTTCTGTGAGGAAATGACACCAGGGGAAGTTTTCCCCCAACCCCTCAACCAGTTCTTTGGACCCACCCCATCAATTTTCGAAGGGTTTAGATTCCCTCTGAATACTAACCACCTGCTGCTGGTAGGCCTACTCTATTTAGCATTCAAGGATAAGTTGAGATTGGCTTGGATAACTACCCAGACACCAGCCCCAGAGACTAGAGATCCTGCCCCAGAGCCTGATTCAGCCCCAACCAATCTGGGCTGCTGAGGAGTGGAAAGACATTGCCACTCGAGTAGAGAAGCTATCTGTGAAGGTCCGTCATGTAGATGCTCACATTCCCAAGAGCCGGGCTAATGAAGAACATCGTAATGACAAGCAGGTAGATCAGGCTGCGAAAATAGAGGTGTCCCAGATAGACTTGGATTGGCAACATAAAGGAGAGTTGTTCCTAGCTCGATGGGCCCATGATGCCTCAGGCCATCAGGGCAGAGACGCCACCTATAAGTGGGCACGAGACCGAGGGGTGGATCTAACCATGGACAGTATCTCCCAGGTGATCCATGACTGTGAGACATGCGCTGCTATCAAGCAGGCCAAGCGGGTGAAGCCCCTGTGGTATGGTGGGCGGTGGTCCAAATACAAGTATGGGGAGGCCTGGCAGATTGATTACATCACACTGCCTCAAACCCGCCAAGGCAAGCGCCATGTGCTCACAATGGTAGAAGCCACCACAGGATGGCTGGAGACCTACCCTGTGCCTCACGCTACTGCCCGGAACACCATCCTGGGCCTCGAAAAGCAAGTCCTTTGGAGGCATGGCACCCCTGAGAGGATTGACTCTGACAATGGGACTCACTTCAAGAACAGCCTTATTAACACCTGGGCTAGAGAACATGGTGTGCATAATAGATTAGTTTACAAGCAATATCCTATTCAGAGGAACTTGTTTATTAAAAAGTAAAATTATGTGGTTTATCAAATTAAAAAACAGTTATTCATTTTATCTACTACACCATTAAAAACAATGTTCAAATGGCTCAAATATAACAGTACCCAAGCATTTTTGATAAATAGTAAAGAACTCAAATGAGAAAATGAAAGAATTTACTTGGATTGTAAACAAAAGGAAAAATTTACCTTCTTCTAACTTTGATCAGTAAAATAAGAGAGAAAGTTCAGCTTTACTAATCAAAAATCAAACCCAGACTTGCATGCAATAACAATATTCAATGTGTTTGAGTTATACACATGCACATGTGCAAGTTTGTTTACAGTGCTCCAAAAAATAGGATTTTGAGAAGTTTTTGAGATTAGAAAATTTCTGCAAAGGAGATTTAAATTTTTGATCACTTTTTGAATTAAACTGTACTTTACTCTTCTGTCATACTTTAGTTTGGGCACCAGTGTTGCTGTTTAGTTGTATATCAAGTGGTATACCATATACATATATGGTAACACATTGTTTTTACTGATTTGTATAAGCCAAAAGAAACGTAAAAAATATTCTGCAACCTTCCAGTGAAAGACTGGCAGCTAAACTTCACTGGGCTCATAAATTCGGATAAATGTTTAATTTTTTTTTTTTTTTTTTTTTTAATCTCTCTATCTGGTACCATGGCTGACAATGTTTCTAAAGAACTAGTTTTCTCCTAGGATTTCAAAATCTTCTTGGTTTTCCCAAGCCAAAAGAGTAATGATTCTGCCAATATTTTTGTATTTCCATTTCCAGACCTGGTTCAAACCAGGAAGGGGAGAGCTATAAGAAAAAAAAAACACAATAAACAAATAAAATAGAAATTAACTTTTTCAACGATTAAAAAGGTTCAGCTTCAGGTTTATATGAAGGCACATGTTCATTCTGTATCTTCAGTGCTAATTTTCTTATGTCCCTGAAATAAAAAAAAATAAAACCATATACAAGATCTGTGGTTAAGATCTGTGTGTAACATTTGTAAAGGGTTTTTGCCACAGCACTGGGTGTTGACTGAACATTAAACGACAAAGTGCTTAAAAAAGTCCTCTAGGTGTCTTTCTGCATTTTTTCATACTTGAAACAGACAAGAATAATCTTTGATCCAAACTTAATTTGCTACAAAATGTACATTGGAGATACTGACTGTCAATATATACTGAACAAAAATTGTAAGGGCACTAGAAAAAGTGTTTTAATGATCACATGCCAAAAGCCTGAGAGAAGAAAAATACTAAATATGCAAATCAAAATGAATCAGCATCAATAAATTTACTCACATCTTTGTCACACTAGGAGTACTGCCCATTTACTTTATCATTGACCTATTAATTGATGGCACGAAGAAATGAAGGTCCTTCTGTTCTGTGCTACAGAAAGACACCCATTTCGTTACTGAACTCTTGGACTGAAGGAAATATATTTCCTGTTTGGTCTTAGTGGAATATAACAAAAAGTGCCGGCAAGAACTAAAGTATGCCAAGAATTACAACTCTTTAAAAGGGTTTTAAGAAGCTGCAGATGCTAACGTGTTTAGTTCTTGCATAGATGAATATTAAACTTAAGAGCTAGATATAAATTGTGTTAAAACAGCATTTCCTTCACTGAGGTCTAAGAAAGCTTTCCATACTTTTCTCTACAGTATTTTCCCCCAACACTTCAGAATGTGTTGCAAAGTGATCCTTTTATTTTGATTTATTTCTAAAAGGAAGACCTGAACAACAAAAGGTCAGATAAGATAATACACCGACAGTCCTTTCCAAAAAAAATACAGCAGCTTTACAGATAGAGTTGTGAATGCTTGGGCTTTTTTTCTCTCTCTCTAAATAGTCACCTAGATTCACCCCTGTTTTCAGTTACTTTTAGTACTTCATGACATTTGTGGATATTCAGGGGCTTCTTCAGTTGTTTTTTTACAAAAGAAGGGTTTGAATTCAACAAATCCAATACAAGCATATGTCCAGACACACAACTTCAGACATGTAAATTGCCTAATAAATTTACTCAAATCACTTGGATTATCCACAAGCCTGTGGGGAAGTACTTACATAAGGAAGGGCAGGAGCATTGCTTTTGTTCTGGTTCTGGCCAGGACAGGGTTAATTTTTGCAGTCGGCATGAAGGGGCTTGGTTAGGACCTGGAGATTATTCTATACAACCTCATGTCATTGCCAGGGGAAGAGGCTTCTTCCAGTCAAGTGAGTGTGGTACAGGGAGTGGTCAGAGATTCTCTTGTTGGGGCTTTCCCTGGTGAGCCGTAATGTTTCTTGTCTTCTACTCCCTGTCATTAGTATTGTTGGTGTAACTGTTTCTTTTCTTATCTCGTTGTTTCCAGTAAATTGTTATCTCAACCTGCTATCTTTACCTTTTGTGCTTCCAATTCTCCTCTCCAGTCCACCACAGGGGAAAGGAGGATGGGGAGGTGGGGACTGTACAAGTGGCAGTGTGGTTTGAGTTATAGTGGAAACACTAAACTAGGGAGTACCATTCGTAAACCATGATAGCTTTATTCTCTGAAGTATTCTGCCCTACCTTGTGACATGTTGCAAATGGAGTCCTGAAACGTTGTCTATGTGCAAGGACAGTTTTATAACTTCACACAACAAAGCATAATAATCATAAATAACTGCTAATAATGTCTTCACAAAATTCTACTATGTACCGTTTACTGTTTTCTAAAATGTAATTTTGCAGCTAAAATATCAAATTAGAGACAGCATGGGTTTTTGGGGGTTTTTGTGTTCAAGTCTCTGACCAGAAGCAATATAAGGTGACAACAATACTCAATACACAACAGTGTGATAGCGCTGTCCCTGGCTCACTAGCATGAGCTCTGGCATGCCCTCAGACAGAGGGGACACAGCGTTACTTCTGCAACGTCCTTCAGGACAGACTTCAGTAGCAGGAAAGGCGCTGGCTGGCTGCACATGCTGGCTCCTTCACAGAGAAGGCACGTGTTACAATCCGGTTTAAACCCAGAAAAGCAAAGCAAGCTAAGTCTCTGTGCATAAACCGGAAAGAACTTAAAAGGTTCAAAATCTCCCCAGAAACGAGATTAAAACCAAATGAGGTTAGATGTTGTTGCCAAAAAATGGATGTATTTTATTTAATAGTAGCGAGGCAAAGAGAAGGGAAAAGAGAGAAAGAAATAGAAAAAAGAAGTGTGCGTGGGGGGTGGGGGAACAGGGAGAGGTGACCGGGGTTAGGTGGAAGCATATCACCCATCCAAGGGTCCCAATGACATCTCGTTGCTCCCCTCCATCTGGTCTGCTGGTGGTGAGGGTCCCCCGCTGCCATGGCCACGCCACTACATGCTGCCACACGCCACGCCATGCCGCCCCACCACACGCCACCACACACCACATGCTACCACACCACACACCAAAGAGTACAGAACTCCATGGATTAATATACACTTCGGGCCAGGTGGGATCACCCACATGTCTTTCTTGCAGGGGCTAGCTTGACACACTGTCCCTTGCAACACTGAGGGTCTGTTGCATCATCTCTGGTGCAGGGTCTGGGGACCCCTTTGTGGATACCCCTCCTGCTGTGGATAAGCTTCCTCCCTGCTGGTGAGGACCCCTCAGCTGGGCTTCTCTGCACAGTTGGAGGATGGGCAGTATGTTTCCAACATACACCCAAAGCCTCTCCTCCCTCCCACCCTTTCGTGGAGGGTCTGTTTGAGCCTGGCAGCTGATAGCCCTGGGGCTGTGGTCCACCTCATCTTGGAGGTGTTAAGCTGGTGCTTTGTGAATGTCCCCAGCCCCAAGTTGTTACTTTATCTTATCTTCATCAGCAAGAGGTGTAAGGCCTCAGTCAGGGCCCCATTCAGGGTGCAGTAGTCTTCTCTGCAGCTTTTGTAATACAGTTTTAAAAGTCCTTTAAGTAAATGTTTAAATCATAAAATATAATATTTCAGTCTCCGACAGCACGGTCGATGGTCTGGGCTCGCATTAATCCGGAGGCAAAGGAAAAGAGAGGAGCCTCTGGTCTGGGTTCCAACAGGTTTATTGTCAGAGGTTCCAGCAACCAGAAAAAAAGCACTGAGGGGCTTTCGCTTTCAATTTTATAGGGGGTTTGAAAATGGTGGGGAAAGGGAAGGCAACCAATGAGATACAAGCCAGGGGGAGGATACAATTTAACAAGAACCAATGGGGGAAACTGGGAGGTGGGAGTTATAAAAAAGAACCCATGAACAACCAAATAAGAAAGAACTTTCTCAAACAGTGGGAGGCGGTTTGAACCCGGGTACTGCCCAGGGGGATGTGGCTTAGGCTTCTGTGCCTCCCACCGACCCACCCTCCGACTCACTGTCCTGGGTGGGGAAATCCACCCAAGGGAGAGCCCTGAATTGATTGGCCTGATTCAACTGCCCCAGCCCAACAGTGGGCTGAGTCACCGCAACAGTGTGATATGACATCTATTCTTTCTGCAGCTAGTAGCAAGGGTAGTGATATGGATTATATATTCTATATTAAGCTGCATGTATTATAACATGATAATGTTACAGTACTCTAGGAAATGTTGACATAATAGGCTCAAACACATTTTCCCACTTAAATCATTGTATACATATGTGGTCATTTCAAAAACTTAACAGGGAAATTAAAACTGCTCAAGCTGCCCCCTTTCAGCAGTGGAGGGGAAAAACAAAAAAAGCCTCAGAGAGATTATATGTTAGAGTCACGATTTACTAAAGAAAATAGCAATAAACTCAACAATATAAAGAAAATTGTATCAAAAGAAAGAAATGGTTTAACCAACAAAAGCAATATATCACCTGGTTCCTCCTAGGGCAAAACCAAGATGGCATAGGGGCCCCTGCACTTGACCATGAGGCTGAGAGGACAGAGAAACAATGTGACAAACAAGTTCCCATGGTTTAACACCTTTCCCTGACCAGACAAACCACAGGGATCAGGATCAAAACAACTACCTGGGAAGCTATTCCATCTGAGGCAGAAATCACACTGATAGTAAGCTGGGTCTGAATATGGCAATGCAGGTACAGGCTCTCGCTCCCACATCCCAGGACAGGGATCCCAGTTGCCTGGCTTCACTACCATCTAGTTTCATATTGTGGGCCATAATATCCCAGTATCAGAGCAGGCAGGTCACCAGGGACTCACTTGGCTGGTGGCTGAAATCTTTTCACATATCTCCCAGCTCACCCGGGTACAGGGATCAGTTGATTATCTCTGGCCCTGCCTCTTCCTCCTGTTGGGAGGGTCCCGCTTCCTCTTCATCCCTCACTAAGCAAACTGATTTGGTCTTGAATTTCTTCCTACTCTGAAAATTTTCATCACAAGGAGCACATACAGGAACATATACATACAGGGTTAGGTACCACACCCACATGAACAGACCAAGCAACATTGTGACCAGTGGCTCTGTATCTAACACACAAATGCTTAGATCAAGTTTTTTCCCGCCAATTCAGGGCAGATCTCTTATTATTTCAACCCTTTGTGCCCTACATTGAGCACCAATTCAGGCTGTTGTGGTTTAGGAATGGTATTCCCCAGTTTAATACTCCCACTAAAGAGAGCACAAGCTGGTCCCCTCCCCCCACCTCCAATGGAAGTCACAAAAAGCAGACATCATTGAGTGAGATAAGAACAATTTACTGGAAACAGCAATGACATAAGACAACAAACAGTAACAGTGACAGTATCAATACCAAAAGTGTACAAAAGCGAGGGTGATTCACATGCGAAAATGCTCACTGTGGACTGAGACAATGAAATAATGGAAGACCATGCTGCTGTGTTTTTACTACTGGAAGCCATGCCCTTCCTCTCAGAAGCCAGAGACAGTCCCTTTCCTCCACCCCTGGCTGTAACATGAGCTGGTATGAACTAACACGGAGGACCTGGCCAAAACTAGGATAGAAGGTTAGAGAGAGAGATCAGAATTCTCCACTGCAGATTTGTCATGTAATGACAAATTGCAACTGTCTGAGGAGTATCTCGGGAAAAGTTAAGGTCCATAACTAGCTGAAATGAAAACAGGTAATTCATTGTAGCCACTGTGATCCTTTTAATCAGCTGAGTACCTGAGTCAATACATGTCTATTTTATAGGAATTTGATACTGTAGAGTTATCCATCAGCTACAAACCTGACAAGAAATACCATTAGGCATACTCTGCTATGACGAAGCGTGAGTTTTTCTAAAGACTTCAAGCTTCAATGCAGAATCTTTCTAAGGTTGTACTTCAACCAACTAAAAAATGCCTCAATATAGAAGGCAGAACATCTGCAGCTCCCAGATACCACTGAATAAATCCCCACTGAATAAACCTGACCTCCTTCTATGAGATCTCTTAAAGAATCACTCAGATGTGACCTTGAAAATAGTAATATACTAAGGTGAATCATTTGCATATGATGAGATCACAAGCTGAAGTTCAATGTGTTATCTGGATTTATTCCCATACTCTTTAGAGGCAGTTTCTCTCTCCACATTTCCCTAATCCTGGGCAGAAACAAGATCACGGTTTCTACGGGATTTGTGGCTATTCTTGTATATCATTCACACTTCCTCTTCTATTGACTGTTCCAAATTGTAATATTCAAGTCTAGTTATTCTCACTATGGTTCTGGGCAGTTTTCATATGACTGGTACTTCATCCCTAAAATTAGCTTCTGAATTTAACTGTACCAAAAGAACTAAATGGTCCTTCCAGATGATTATTAAAGCATTTTAACACGTTGTTATAAAGATGGGCATTTTGCATTGTGATCAGTCTCAGCAGACTATTTTCAAAGCTAACAAATTGTAGTTTTCAGTACGCTCTACAACTCAGTAATCATTTCTGTATATAAAACACTGTATTTTGAAATTTGTTTTGGGAACTGAGTGCTTTCTTTATAGCCTACGTTTTTTATCTGTCACAATTACTGCAATCTAAACCTAATACAAAAAGTCTGTCAGGGAATTCTAACACACTGCTTTGTCAGAGAAGCACTCCAATTTCAGTATTGTGAGCCCTGAAACAACTGGTATGCGTAAAAGTTTCATACTTCTCTCAATTAACAAGATATTTTCCTAATACTATTAGCCTGAAGCCTGTTTCTCTGCAAACCCTGCAATAACCCAACACAATGAAGCATTTTTCTTCTTTTCAGAGTTTACTGTGAACAATTCAGAGCACCCAAACAGAACTAGATAAGCAAAGGGAATTAGGGAATACAAAGGTTGGTTTTGTTTTGTTGCAATTGACCCCAAAGCCCATATTTAAGCACTTGAGATCTTTATATATATAAGATGTAGGACTTGATGCAGAGTCAATTATCAACAGACAATAGAGAGAGAAATGTGCCTGAAATCACACCTTTGCAAGTATTAATGTTATTCAGAATTCATTCCGTAAGTCAGGGAACTAAATCAACTCCTCCATGGGAAACATATACATAGTTATTGTACTAACCCAATTATTCTAATTCAGTCCTTACAGAAGCCACTCCATGTGGAAGACAACATTCAATTCCTTATCTATGCATTGGCAGGAGATTGTGTAACTCTTAAAATGTCATTGAAAACTAGTCCTTAAATATGAAATTTTACCAGGATTAAGAAACACTTCAACTAATCTATATTTTGAACTAAATTTCCTACAGCATGGCTTAGGTGACCATCAAACACCTAGGTCTTTCTACTCAACATTTAAAGTCTTCTCCAAGGGATACGTAATTTCAGTTTTGGTTTATATTAGCTGTTTAATTACTTAAATATGGTGTTAAATAAACTCTTACATGAAATGCAAATACCAATGTACATTTTATGTAACATATGATGTTAGTACGCCATAATCACTTTCATAATTTTCCTTTCTTTTCATGGTGCATAAAATCTTCTATTTGTACAATGCTGTTAATGTAACTATTGACTTTTTTCTTCAAAAACATTTTTACACTAAGTTACTGCCTCATTCCACTATGGGGAACGGCAGGGAGTTCTTTTAAAATGGATGGTCTAGGACAAAATTAAGCCAAACAAGACAAATATTATATCTGAGAACAGTTTATTGGTAACAAAGAGGGTGTTGCCCTACTAAGGAAGAGTAGAAAAGACAGAAAAGGAGGAAGGAAACTGAAAAAGAATGGGGGGGCTGGGGGGGGGAAGAGAGAGGGGAGACAGGAAAAGTGGGCGTTACCACCAGAGGAGCGTGGAGTGCTGGTGATGTCCAAGTGGCGGGGGGTGTGTGCACGCTGCCTGCCAGGGAGAGCCTGCGCAGATCTCAGAGGGGCGCGGCTCCACAGGCACAGCTCCCACGGCAACGGGCGGCCGGACACGAGGTGAGTGGGCGATCAGGCAGGAGGGGCAGAACCCTGGACGAGGGTCAAGGCAGGGATGACAGCAATGGGCTGGATCGGTGAAGCAGGGTTGGAAGCAGGTGGCACAGCCAGGAATGCAGAGATGCAGAAGGCAAGGAATTGGACAGGAATGCAGGGAAGCAGGGAAGGCAATGGCTGGAGCAGGTGAGGGGGAAGACGTGGTAGGGCAGGACAGAGACTACACCCAAGGCTCAGAGGTCAGCCAGTGTCCAGCCAAGTGCCCAGCCGAGAGGGAGGATGAGCGAGCAAGGGCAAGCAACGGCAAGCAAGGGCCAGCCAGGGCAAAAATGAGGGCAAAAGAGCCAAAAAGCAGGCTGAAGCCAGGGCAGAAAAGAAGACCAAAAGCTTGTGACGCAGTTACTTTTATACCCCCTGGCTCGTCCCAAAGTCTTCCTGCTGACAGGACACAATTGGCCCTGTCCAATGCTCCACTGTAGTTCATTGGTGGAGACCTTTTGCCATCTGATTGGAGAACCTCTGTGGAGGGTACAGGAACCTTGGTGTTCCCCTGCTAACTGCCTGTCCCATGTGAGGTATGAAATGGTTGCCAGGCAAAGTCCCCCCAGAGGCAAGGCTTTCTCCCATCTTCTCCAAGTCGCCTCCTGCAAGTGGGACATGTGCAACCCCTCCCCCCATCTGACAGTGTTGAAACAGAAATCAAAATTAAATTGGCCCCTCACAGTTACCATGTTTATTTTTCCTTTGTTGCCAGAATTGCAGAAGATTACAGTCATATTCTGTTTCAAAATCTTGAAGCTAGGAAGAAACAATCCCAGGCATCAGCACATGCTGGGACTGACTGAACACTGGAAGGCATCTCGGCACAGATACAGGGTCCTGTTGATCTCAGGATGACCCTGCATTACCATTCTTTCTCAGGAATGAGAGCTACACTCAGTTAAATAATAAAAGTACATCACAGGCAGTTTTTTTGTGATAGTACAGGAAAGTATTACAGTAGTGCAATTATTCTCCATAAAAAGATCAGATATCCAATCTACATAGTGTGATTAAATGCTCCTGAAATCCAGCTTGGCGAAATCATGAATGATCACTCGGAAAACCTCAGGTTTATGCATAATAATAAATCATAATCCAGAAGTACAAAAGCATAATTTTAAAACAGTGACCTTTAAGACACTTCATAGTTTCGAAGTAGTGGTATTACAGTCTAGAATCTAATGCAAATCCTTACTCACACTGGGAAGATTATTTCCTCTGAATAATGCCAGGAGTGTCTGAAGAACCTTTTAAAGGACAGCTTTGGGAACATGGTGCTGTAGCAGTTGTATCTCAATGCAAAGGCTTATTTCAAGACTGATAAAACATCTGCAATTCTCTCTCCTAATTTCAGTTGTAGTATTTCCACAATGCCTTTGTTAGGTACTGCCAAATACCTTGAAATGCACCACATCTCAGTATAAATATGTTAATTTTTCCCTTGGGAGCCAACAAGCTAATTAGCAGAGTAATTAATAAAAAACAGCTGGAAGTATATATTGGACTTGAAAGTCAAGACCAAATTTTGAAGCACAACTTTCATCCAAAAATAATCTTTAGATAATAATCAGTCTTTTCCTTGCTACAGTCTACAGACTTCTACCAGAGCTGGTCTTGAGACTGTATACTATGGTGCTCTTAAATGCTCTACACTGGTTTCATGATTTTTTCTGCAATTACTCCAAGAAAAGATAGTCACCTAGATTGTTTCTCATTCTAAATTAAATTAGTGATACATGGCATCATTTTTCTACTATGTGACATACTTTAGGTGGTTTGGACTCCCTTGTGACTTTTAAAGTTTTCAAGTAATGGAAATCACAAGAGCAAGTGTCACTGAGTTTCTTTCATAGGTGTATTTCTTGTGTGTGCCAACATATATGTCTTGCAAATACTACAGCATAAAGACATTGCACCAATGCCATTTCTGTTTCACCAACATACAATAAATTATATTTGAAATCTACAGAATTTTGTGTTTTTTTGACGCAGGCTGGCTCGATAGGTCGAGCTCTGGTGTGCCCTCGGTCAGAGGGAATGCAGCGTCACCTCCACGACATCCTAAAAGAACGCCTTCAGTGGAAAGGCAGGGTGTAAGCTGGATGCACATCCTGCTTCCTCCTCAGAGGAGGCATGACAGGCACCCGATGTCTGGGCTTGCATCAACCTGGAGGTAAAGGAACAGAGAGGGGCCTCTGGTGTGGGTTCCAACAGGTTTATTGCCGGAGGGTCCAGGGACCAGAAGGGCCCCAAGGAGGGTTGTGCATGCTTTTTCTAGGGGGGTGGAACAAGGCGGGGAAAAGAGAAGCAACCAATGGGGTACAACCAAGGGGGAGGATACAATTTAACATGAACCAATAGGGGAGACAGGGAGGCGGGAGTCATAACAGGGAACCAATGAACAACCGAGCAAGGGAGAACTTTCCAGGACAGGCGGAGGTAACTTGGGCTCAGGAACCACCCAGGGGGATGTGGCTTATACCTCCGAGCCGCCCCATGATCCACCCTCCGACCCACTGTGTTGGGCGGGGAAATCCACCCAATGGATGGCCCTGGCTTGAGTGGCGTTTAACGATCTCAGCTCATGAGTGGGCTGAGCCACCCCAACAGTTTTTAATTTGAAAAGACATATTTAAGAAGTTAAAAAATAGAGTTCAGTAGTGTTAACTACAAATAAAGGTTCAAAACTTGCACATCAAGTATTTACCTCTGTGCACCACTGAATATACAATGCATAGAACACACTACCTGTACTAACATTGCATTGTGGTGCATTTACAGAAAACATGCCAATGACTGGAAATTCAAGCAGACAGGAACTAACTTTTTCCAAGCAAATTATATTATCTTTTCCCCTCTTATGCAGAAGTACCACAGGAGAGCAAAGGTTCTTTTAATCTATCAGCTCTTCATACTCATTTTCACAGAAAAGTAGACTCTTTCCTAAAAGTTAACAAATTAGAGGAATAGACTATATATATATATGTGAAAATATCTCTATCCGTTTTCTCCCTGGGCAGGTTTAGAGTACAACATAACCCCTTTTTTATACTATATAACATTGTGTGTCCAGTGCCAAAACAAACTTAAGAAGAAGAGGTAGACAAACTAAGGTCCCAAAACAAAATTATTTTAGTTTCAGAAGACAAAAGGGAAGAAGACCGTATCAGTGAAATACCTCCATTAAGAAGCAAGCTTCCTGAAACTGTAGGTTGCACTGTGTCAACTCATCTATATTTTTCACATTGTAAAAACCCCATCCTTTCTATTCTTCTCCAGTCCTCAATATGCAAATAATTTACCCTCTCAATTTATGTATGCATAAAACAGAATGAAGAATTCTTTCTATGTTTGATATTATGCAGACATACAAATAACTAGACATTTTTGTCTTTGATTACCACAGAGTACCAGGCAATGACCATACAAAATACTGTTCATCACAGAGAAGTTATGTTACGCTTCCTTTAGCTAATTTGATAGCATTTCTTCAAGCAGCCCAACAAGGTTCTGTTTGAGGGAACTGCATGAATACCAAAGATGCTTTTTCAGATCAGATATTCAGACTGATATTTACAATGTAACTTATACTAACCACTCTACTTTGGTCATTATCAACTACCTGTGTTCCACTGAGAAAGTGAACTTCCAGCCTACCAAGCTTCCTGTATCACCATATGCTATGACTACTCAGGCAAGGGATCTGATGGTGGAAGAACAGAAACATATCATACATGACAAATTTTAGATAATTGTTGGAATATCTCCATGTAAATTCTCCTGCTTGCCTATACTTCCTCACAACAGCATCAGTTGTCCTCCCAAAGCAGTCAAGTTTCTGACTCAGCTGTAGAGAATTTATTTGTAATTTTCGAATTTTTTCCTAGGGTCTTCAAGAGAGAAGGGAAGTAAGTTTTCTGGAGAAATACTGTGAATATAATATACTAGTTGCCAATTACCTCTAAATAATGTAATAGATTACAGGTTACTAATATTTTATCCATTTAATGAAAAAAAAAACCCCAGACCCCAACAATATTTTCTCAGCAGAAATCAACATTACTATGGATGAGTAAAGGAAGTATAACCATGCTGGCAAACTTAAATATACAGGAACCTGGAAAACTCCAAAAGCTTGTCTAAGAGGAGAATTGAGTATCTCCTACACATTAATGTAAATTAATTTTATGGATTATTAAAAAAGCTCTTCTCATAATATTTCCACTAAAAGCACATGAACAAAGCCTCATAAATCTTGAGAGTTTATGTGCCATTTCTAGCATAAGTTTTGAGACTCAAGATAAGCTTTGGGTAAGTATGTTAAAATTTGTAAAACTTATCCAGACTCAATTACTGAAGCTTATTCATTGTTAGTTGTCTCATCAAGCCCTCACTTGAAGGATCAGTAAGAACACAGGATACAGAACCATTGCATCTTAAGTAGCAGCTGTGTCAGCAGCTTGTTCCTATCATTGTGCAGTTTTGATGTAAAGGCTCTGGATATCTATCCTGAGGTGATTCATAATGTTATTGTATTCCATATCTGTCTGCATCCAAAAATTGTTGCTGTATCTTTAAGACCCTGCAGTGGCAGGGCCCTGCTATCCTCAGGCATTTTTAAAATCTCTCTGACCAGGGCTTTTGCGGTTCTTCACGGCATGGTATTTGCTTCACTGGCTGCTTAGTCTTTGTTCAGGCAAAGGCTTTTCTTTTGGTTTTAGGTTTTCTTTTCAGTTTTTACGGTTTTGGGGTTTTTTCCTTTTTCCTTGGCTCTGAGAGTCTTAGCAGTGTTTGAGCTGCCTTAAGGGCAAATTCCATAGCTGCCTGTCCAAAGCCATGGGCATTGTGCTGGCAGTAGTGGAGTGGAACAGCCCCACTCTGGCCCCAGTTACTGTTGGCAGTGCCCAGCTGAGAAGAGACGACAGGAAGTGGCTCCAGCTCAGCTGCTCCACCTGGCCCTGCCTGCCCTGCTGTGCCATGCTGTGGGGAGGAGGTTGACTCCAGATGAGCTGTCAGGTATTCATCTGCTGCTGGAACTGCTCAGTGAGGCTCCTGCCTTCCCATGAGGGATCTGACACCATCTCATCCCTTTGTCCTACAAACCCCAGGCCATCCTGCCAGGCCTTGTGTTGGGAACAGGTATTTCCAGCATTTCAGGTCTCTCTTTGTTTCATTGAGGTTGTGAGATTTAGCAGTTTGACATCTAGCAGTTATTTACCTTTTTTCCGCCTGCCTGTTGATGTTCTGTTTGTTAATAAACTGTTATTTTTTCACTTTCATTTATTAGTATTCACTCCTTGTTAGTGGAAAGGGACTGTTGGAACTCTTAAATGGAAACAACTCATTCCAGAGTATTCTCCTTTAATTGTGTCTTATCAAGACAATACCACAAGGCAAATTTCTTGACTGTATTGAAGCTATTCCCTTGGAATTTGGTATTTCTGTAGCTGAGATGAACTGAAAAAAAATAGTTATCTTTAGCTATATTAAGAGTATAATGTAATGTATATAATGTAAGAGTACATGAGAAAGAAAATACAGGTAAATATGGAATTAATCCTGGATGATGGTAATGTGCAAGAAAACAGAATACATACTTATGGTTTTTAACTCCTCTGATATCTGTTATTTTTTCTTCATTTCACTTACCAGAAAACCATGTAGGTAGATAACAAGAAAATCTCCTCTAAATGATACAACCACACAAAAATAAGGCAGGGGGAAATGGTTCCATAGAGTCTACATTTTTCCTGTAGAGGCTAATTATGTTAATTCTATGAACAGCTAAGTAACAGGTGCTTCTCCAAAGGCAAAGTGAAAGCTTATGTCTGACTTGAGACAGATGGAAGGTTCTACCGAGTTGCCAAGCTTAAGCCGCAGTGATGAGCTCACAGGTTCACTGAAAACTCATTAAAAGTTTAGCTTTTAAAATTCAGACTAATGACCTAAATATATGAAGGCTGAGTTCTGAAGTTGCACAACTGACCAGAGATCTTTCATGAATGTGCAATTTCATCTCAAATTTTATGGGGCTTTGTGCATATTTCTTTTTTATCCTGCCTTGGGCTGCTTAAGAAATAGAAAAATATATTGTTCTCTATTTCTTGTGCTCTGCTTTTAGAGTAAGTCAAGAAGTGAAAATAAAAAATGTAAAGGAATGTATGTATGTATTAGTTAGTCAAACTGAGTTTTAAAGTTTCAGAGTTCAGACCATGTTTGGGGTGAGAGCAAGGATGAGAGTTCTCGTGCAATGAAAGCAATCTACCCATCACTATCTTAGCAATTACATAATTTGTTTTCTATTTTAGTTAACTGTTTTCTTTAAAGCAGTTCTCACACAGATTTTTAATGGGGAATGACTGACACCTGTAGATAATTTCAGGTCCATTAGGAATCTTAAATTATGATCAGAAAAGTGAAACTACACTGTCTGCAACTCCAGAATTTTCCTGCATATTTTTTACTGTTTGTTTCATGTTAAGTGCTGAGTAACTGTACCAGAAAGAATCAAAAGAGGAAAGGGAACTCTTGTGGAAATTTAATGGTACCCCTTGAAGAAAATTACACATTCGTGCTGAAATATAAAATTTTAATGAGCATTGCATTGAGCAGAGTCCTACTGCAATACACAGTTCTACACAGAGTCTGCAAAGATGTGTCACAAGCAGATTTCCTATACACATTTGCACCAGCACCAATCCAGAGTGCAGTTGCATGGGACAAGTCAGCCCAGCCCTGGATTCATTCCCCACTCCAATTCTGTTGCCCAAAGGTGACTGTTGGCTTGGACCCTGAATGCTCAGATTCCAGGATGATCTACAGGACGATTCATGGAGGAAAACTTCACTCTCTTGCAAGGAGTCTGTTATGTCTCTGGCTTTCAGCCACTTTAACTCCGTCTTACAAATGGGCCTCCTTGCCCTCCCTCTATGCAAAATCCAGAAATTTCTGTCACAAATTACCATAGCTGAGCAGTTACAAATAGAATTTCTTTGTAAGAAGTAAATACTAACTGAAATACTATCCTGAACTGAATATAATGTGCACTTCAAGGCTGAAATCCATCTCTCTCTCTCTCACATTCCTTCCCTATTTCCCCAGTTTCCATCATCCTCCAATGCCTCTAACCTAACAGGAATTTGCATTGATTTGAAAGTGTTTTACTTCTACCCATTTTCCACAAACAAGAGGTAGAAAAGTAAGTGAGAAAGCCTCACTTTAGGCTGCCTTTTTTCCACAAAGGGGGTTAAGCTAATGTTCTTCATATGTTTTTTTCCCAGGAGGGTGTACAAGTACTGAGAATACACAGCTAAAATTTCACACATCTCTCAGTCTGACTGCTGTGGATCAAGTGCTACAATGTTCAATTCATGCCCAGACAGGTGCTGAGTGGTGGCAGGTTTTTAGGCCACAGAAATGTTTTCCTTGGCACTTAGCCTCACATTCCTAATTCCATCCAGCATGCTTTCATATGGGACAGAACAATAACACATTGCACCAAGAGGCCAGCCAGTTAGCCATGAAAGGCTGGCATTTACTAGAAAAACAAAGCAGCTTTATTGCATAATAATACTCCTAGATCCAGAACAGGGGGGCAGGGGTTAGAAATCTTGTAGCTGCATTTTGTTGTCTAGATTTTTCTGACTAGAGAGCTGGCTCATTTGGCTCATTTGTCTTTGCAACAGGTATCTGGTGAAGGTTAATCAGTGCTATTTCCTTCCATCAGCACATGAACTCTGCAACATCAAGTCTGTCAAAGCAAGATGTCAAAGCAACATACACTGTAGTGACCCTGCCAGATACTAGCCAGACAATGGAAAGGGCCTAACTAGTATGGTTGCCCACTTTTGGTTGTGAAGGCAGTGTGCCCATTCAAAATAGGTTATTAACGATTATCCAATTGTTGGATTCCACAAAACGAAAGTTGTCCTTTGGCCAAGTCCATGTACATTATTCTTATATGTGCTTAGAGAGGTGCTTTAAAAAAAATCCTATAGTCCACAGCTGGAACTGTTTAATCACTGTCAGAGTCATGACTAAAGAATCACAGAATGGGTAAGGTAGGAAGGAATCACAGTTGGTCATCTAATCCAACTTCCCTGTTCAGGTAGGATCTCCTAGAGCATGATACTCAGGATTGTGTCCAGATGGCTTTTGAGTATCTTCAGGGAAATAGACTCCACAACCTCTCTGGGCAACCTGTTCCAGTGCTCAGTCACCCCCACAGTAAAGGTCTTCCTCATGTTCAAATAAAACTTCCTGTGCATCAGTTTCTGCCCATTGTCTGCCCATCCTTCTCAGCACCACTGAGAACTGCCTGGCTCCATCCTCTTGACACCCTCCCTTCAAATACTTCAGATACTTACAGATATATGGTTCCCTCTCAGTCATCTCTCCTCCAGGCTAAATTGGCCCCGCTCCTTCAGCCCTTCCTCATAAGTGTTGTTCCAGTCCCCTCATATTCTTTGTTGCTTTCCTCTGGACTTGCTCCAGGATCTCATTGTCTGTCTTGTACTGAAGAGCCCAAAACTGGACACAGCATTTCAGATGAGGCCTCAGTAAGGCTGAGTAGAGAGGCAGGATCACCTCCTTCGACCTTCTGGCAATGCTCTTCCCAATGCACCCCAGGATACCATTGGCTTTCTTGGCCACAAGGGGGCGGTGCTGGCTTTTGTTGTCCACCAGGACCCACAGGTTCTTCTCTGCAGAGCTGCTTTTCAGCAGGTCAGCCCCCAGTCTGTACTGGTGCATGGGGTTATTCTTTCCCAGGTGCAGGACACCACACTGGTCTTTGCTGCATTTCAGAATTCCACTTTGCCCATCTCTCCATGCTGTTGAGGTCCTTCTTAATGGCTGCCCAGCAGTCTGGGTATTGGTCAGTCCTCCCAGTTTTGTCATCAGCGCACTTGCTGGGGAGGCTCTCTACCTCTTCAACCAAGCCTTTGACAAATAAGTTAAATAACGGAGCCAGTACTGGACCGCTGGGGAGCACCACTAGCTACAGGCTTCCAACTAGACCCTGTGCCACTAATCACAACCCTCTGAGATCTGCTGTTCAATCAGTTCTCAATACTGTACACTGTACATTCACTTAACCCCCACTTCCCTTGAGGATATCTTGAGAGACTGTGTCAATAGCCTTGCTGAAATCCAGGTGGACAACAACCACTGCTCTCCCTCATCTATCCAGCCACTTGTCCCATTGTATTAAGCAATCACATTGGTTAAGCATTATTTCCCTTTGGTGAATCAATCCTGACTAATCAGTTTCTTGTCTTCCACATGCAGGGATTGAGGGGAGGCTGACTGGACTGGAGTTCCCTGGGTCCTCCTTCCTGCCATTTTTGAAGATTGGAGTGGCACTTGCTGTCTTCAGGTCCTCAGGTACCTCTCTAGACTGCCATGACCTTTCAAAGATGATTGAGAGCTGCCTAGCAATGATGTCCACAAGTTCACTCAACACTGGTGGGTGTATCCCATCAAGACCTGTGGACTTTTGGATGTCAGGTTTGACTAAATGGTTTCTAACCCAGTTGTCCTCAACCAAGGGAAAGTCCACCTTCCCCTAGACCTTCTCCCTTGTCTTTTGGGTCAGGGTTTTCTGAGGGCTGGCCCTGGCAGTGAAGACTGAAGCAAAGAAAGTGTCCGGTGTCTCAGCCACGCAGCAGTGTCACCCTTGCTAGTCTGCCGTTTAATCCTAATCTGTAAATTCTCAAATTGCTCATCAGTCTCCCAGAGGATAATCATCCTCCCCAAGAGTAGTATAAAAATTTCCATCTCCTTGTCCTGTGTCTAGTGGTATCCTTCCTTTCCTGTTTGTGAGGAATTTTCCATTAAAGTCACATTAACATGCAAGTACTATGTCCCTCCTGCACACAATTGTACCTCTGGATGAGACAGAGCTCCTGGGAACAGAATTGAAAACAAATACAATCCTGAAGTCTCATTTTCAGTGTGAAGACTGAGAGTCACCACTAAAGTTTGCTGAATTTAACCATCATGACAAAGGCATTGGCCCAATTGAAGGAAAAGACTTCTCTGCTCTGCACGTAAGAAAGCAATTCAATTACTTTTCTTATCTGCAAAAAGTACAAACTCCCCCTCAAAAAGACATATTCATGATAGAATTTCTCAGGATAGGATACTCAGACAAGACAGACATCATGTCTGACATAAAAACCCAGAGTTTCCATTCTGTGTTGTTGCCACAGCTGACAGCTTTCATTCAGAAATTCATTAAACCTGACTACTTTAATTGTATGCCAGGGTGCAAAAAGCAACATTAAGTTCTAACAACTCAGACACTTTCAAAAAAGAACACTTAAAAATTTTAGAATACTCATTCACAACAACTTTCTAGTGACAGAAAAGCAATTAACACTAGAGTTGATGAGGTTTCTTAATCATGCACAGCAGCATTTTAATTAACAAATGAAATTAAAATCAAAATGCTAAAGAACAAACTGCACTATAACCTGGTATCTGTAACTGTAAAAAGGAAGAAAACAGCATAAAAGTGTGGGGAGGAAATGCGAGAAGTCTTTTGTGTTTAGCATGATTAGAGAGGCACTGAGGAATGAAATTAAGACTTTTTCTGTCTTGAAAATCTATAAAACTGAAGAATGCAAACTGGTATTATTCTGTCTCTTAGGTCAAAGAGGAACAAAAAGCACAATGCTGCCTCTCACTGGCCCAGCAATATTGATTCTGCACCATCCAGTGAATTACAGCAGTCACCCAAAATCTTGCTCACTTCCTCTGTTGCCTTTCATCCCACCAGAGTAGTGATATTTGCTAAAACATTTCAAAGCTTGCATGTTTCATTCTTTTTTTTCAAACTAGTGGCAGCACAGCTCCAACTTGTTACTGCAGAGTGCTTCTTCTTGACATTGCTTTCATACAGACTTAAACTATCGAATTCTTTGCCCCACTTATGTAAAAAATATGTTACAACAGGACAAAACAGTACCTTCTAAGTATTGCAAAAACAGTTGTCTGACAAAGAAGCGTAGCATAACTGACTGGCAATTAAAGTAACAGGCTGAATACACTCTACTCATAGGAGCCTTTTCCAATCCATGCATCAATCTAAATTCCAGCTTCCCTCTCTTCCATCCTCATTCCCCCCTCCCCCCCCCCCAAAAAATCTGATCCAATATGGACTAGAAAATATAAATGTCCCATAAGTGTACTAGGCCCATGTGAGAGACTGGAAATATTGATGTCTCAAGACATTTTGAGATGCATGTTGGGGGGGAAGGGGCAGGTCAGGCCTTGCCCTGCTGAGGCAGTTATCTGCCCTCTATACCCCCACCCCTAGAGACTGGCAGTCTGCCGATCCCTGGCACACTGGAGGCAATGCTCCACATCCACCTCTGGTGCCCCTAACCCAGCTTCTAAGTGGCCATATGACCAGAATTCCCACCTGGGGGAAGGGCCCAAGAAGGCCAAGAGGTATTAAAGGCTGAACATGTGGTTAGCACATCTTGACCCAGTCTCCTCTCAGAATTTCTATTAGCTGAACACCACTGGAACCAGGAGTGGTTATATTTGGGGGTTTTTACATCTCTTGTCTTTCTGTCATTCTTCTTATTTTAATTCCCTCTTCCTGGAACATTTGCAAAGTTGAATGGGCAAAGTTAATGCTTTGAGAAGCGTTTTATGTTGATTGAATGTTGCACTAAGCCTTTTGCCAAAGTCTCCTTGATTTTCTAAAGTTGCTGGTAAAGATTTTCTTGTTGTTTTGACCTGTTGAGAAGAATATCTTGTCAGTATTTCTACCGTGCATCTATCTCAGAGTACACGAACAACTGTAAGCTCTTTTAAAAGTCTCATCAAGTGAGTTTTTTGGGGCCTTATAGCCCATAACCAGTTTCTGCAGCTAACTATGAAGCCAGCAAATAATGCAGTTCTGTGCTTGCTGCACGAGCTCTAGCGTGCCCTCAATCAGAGAGAGTCCAGCTGCGTTACTTCTGTGTGTCACAGAAGCGACCTCAGCATCAGGAATGGTGCTGGCTGGGCATGTTCGCTGGCTTCTTTGCAGAGGAGACACAGCAGGAGCCGATGGTACAGGGTCACGTTAGTTCAGAGATAAAGGAAGAGAGAGGGGGTTCTGGTCTGACTTCTAACAGGTTTATTGTCAGAAGTTTAACAACCAGAACATGGCAATGACTTAATCGCACCCAGTGGCTTTTCCCTCAGTTTTATAGGGGATTTGAAAAATGTGGGGTAAGGGGAAACCAACCAATGAGTTGCAAGCCAGGGGGAGGATACAATTCAACAAGAACCAATGGGAGAAACTGGGAGGTGGGAGTTATAAGAACCCATGAACAACCGAGTAAGAGAGAATTTTCCGAAACATGGGGAGGCAGTTTGGACCCGGGTGCAGCCCTGGGGGATGCAGCTTAAGCTTCTGAGCCACCCCTCGGTCCACCCTCTGAGTCTGTGTCTCAGGAAAACTCGATCCACCGGAGGGCCTGGGATTGATTGGCATCTCGCTGCCCCAGCTCCGCAGTGGACTGGGTCATAGGAACATCTCCTCCCTTTTTATTATATTGAAATGAGGGAGAGGACTTAAGGGATTTTAAAACCAAGCACTTAAAAATGGGAAGGGCTAGTAAAATTAACAACACAATAAACAAAACCCATATAGTGTCCTTGATTATGGAAGGAATCTGGCTGCTGAAGCTCCGGGTGCACAGGAGGAGCTGCAGCAGCAGGTGGGACAGGAGCAGGTAGGAGGTCGTCACGTAGTCAAGGGTAATAGCTTTAGGAAAAGTGTAACACAAATACAATTAACACAAATACAATTAACTTAAATAACGATGGCTCCCGTGGACTCCCCCTCTTTCAAAAAAATGAGGGGTCATTTTGGGAAGGGAGACACATTTAGGGAGACTGGGAAGGGGAGGGTTTGTTTTTCAGGCCTGAAGGAGTGTTTTTTGCAAGTGGTTTGGTTTTTCTTCTTTTCCAGGCTGTGGCAGCTTCTTTCCTCTGTTTGGCATCTGTAAGTGGTCTCAAAAAGGGTTTGATCCACTTCCCAGGGACCCATTTTGGACCCTCTGGGGTGGAAACACATCCGTAGCCTCTACTCCAGGTGACTAGGGGGTATGGGCCACATATTTTTAAAGTATCAGGGTTTTTTATTAGGACCTCAGGTCTCTCAGTTAGTTTATGTTTGGCAGAGTTTGTGATGATGCCTTAAGAGGCCTCCCAGAAACAGAGACTGGACAGGAGTAAAAGAATAAAATAGGTATTTATTTGAAAAGCCTTCAAAGGTACACCCTGGGAGCCACAGGCTATTGCCAAAAATGGACCCCAAGATGGATGACCGGTCACAAGTTCTTCACACCTTTATAGGTTTGGTTCATTTGCATATTAGGACTAATTCTCCAATTAAAGCTTCAGTTCAGTGATGTAATTTCCCCTCCGCTTGGCCCCCTTAGAAGCTCTTTGGATTATACTTTTGGGCCTAGGATGGTCTGGGTGACCTTGGAGAGCAGGCCTGGAGAGGCTTTGTTATGTCTACCTAGCACAAGTGAGCAGAAATAAGCAAGCTACAAGAAACCTCAGAGTTACACTCTAAGCAGTACAGAATCAGGAAAATATAAAAGTTAAAACCTAGGCATCATTTCCCCCCTTTAGAGGCTTGACAAGGCCTCTACCTTGTCTAGACTCTATTTTAAATATTCTAATATCCACTAACAGCAGTATGTATCTATAAACAAGAATTATGATTATAATCATTATAAACAATCTGTGATCTAGGGTCAGTTTGGTAACCATGGAACCAGGGCGTGGAAGATACAATCAGCTTTGAATGTTATCCAATGTAAGATCTAAGTTGATTCTCAAATTGTAAACAAATTTTGTTGATATTTCCACTTGAGTTCACATGTCAATTATTAATTTTATATCCAAATGAATGTCTTTGGATATGTTCTGGACTAGAATCATATGCAAAATTTGGTTCCAAACCTGAGTCAAGGTTACCAACTGCGTAAATAATAAGCACAGGAAAAAATATTTAAACTACATCATCTTCATTTGTATCAGTGTCTTGGTTTGAAAGACAGGTGTCTGCTAAGGAAGGCAGAAGCCTCCCTTGGAATGGCAGATGTAACCCCTTTCCCTCCGAGTTATTATACTTTTGAAATCAAGGGCTTTTAGGCAAAGATGTGGGAAAATAAGAATAACAGTTCTTTACTATTATATATATAACCAGTCAAACAAAACAACAATAACTATGGCAGTAACAGCAAACAATCACAAACCCAGTCCCAGCCTTCTTGGCTGTCAGGCCCTTTCCCCTTGAGTGCAGTTCTGCTCACAGCCGGCAGGGGCGCTGGCGGCTCCCGGTGTGCAGGGCAGGTGCGATGGTTTCCCTGCGGCTGCAGGGGGCGCTCTGGAGCGAGCTCGGGGAGCACACGGCACTGGTGGCCTGGGATCCCGGGGAAGGATGGAACAAAGTCTTCACAAACCGCTGGGCAGCCAATCACGATGTCCGGCCGGACTCTCAGGAACAGCAGGCTGGAGCAGCAGGCTGGAGCGGCAGGCTGGAGCGGTAGGGACGAGCACAGATCCCAGAGGACAGACGAGATGTATCCAAACAGGGAACCCCCCAGAGGTGGGGCAGGCAGGGCGAGCACGGCTACAGCGTAGCGAAGGCTCGAAGCAGCAGCGGGGCAGGGCGGCCATAGGCCAGCCTCCAGCAAGGCAGGGAAAACAGCTTTGGGATCACAGCGTTGTTTCCAGCAGAAAGAAAAACGGCCGAAGAAAAAAAAACCCAGCAGCTTCTTTCTCTGCAGCTTCTCTCTCCGAACGCTGAGAGCGAACTGACCCCACACTCAGGTGAAACAAAAGAGTAGCCAGGTCTTTTGTCTTCTCTTAAGCACCCAGCGATTTGTATCTTAGTAACAGAATGGGGGAAAATTCCTTTAACAGAAAAAAAAATAGATCTCTTAAAACCCCAACAATCAGTCTCTGTTTTTTCAGTTGTTTCAGGAGCAGAAGCCTTCTTAACTCTGGAGTAGTGAATCCAGGGTCCTTTGTCAGCAACTTGGACTGCGGTGAGGGTGGTCAGCAAAATCTGGAATGGTCCTCTCCACTTGGCCTGTAGAGGATCACTGTCCCACCCCTTAACATAGACCCAGACTCCAGGCTGGAAGGGATGTGCAGGAGTGTCCAGTCCTATAGGTCAGGATAACACAATGTAATTCTGGAGCTTCTTCAAAGTAGAACCTAAAGCCATTAGATATCTTTGCAAATCAAGTTTTCCCCTCATGTGAATTTCACCCGGAAGGTGTGGAATTTGATATGGCCTGCCACACAGTATTTCATAGGGACTGATGTTATCCCTCCGCCTCAGTTGTACGTGGATCCTCAGCAAAGCTATAGGCAAGGCCTGAACCCATGTCATGAATGTCTCTTGACAAATTTTGCTGATTTGTGCCTTATGGGTCCCATTCATGCATTCTACTTTACTGCTTGCTTGGGGTCTGTAAGGTGTGTGCAGGTCCCAAGCAATTCCCAAAATTCAGCTAACTTCTTGAATCACATTTGCAACAAAATGTGGTCCCCTACCTGAGGAACCAGCAAAGTCTATTTGCCAGTAATCTCCAGGAAGATCCCCTGCCTTTGTTACTCCTAACACAACTCTTTTCCTCGTATCAGGATTGTTTTTGCAGCAGATCTCACACTTGCTCACTACTGATTGTACAATATCTGTCCTTCCCTTTCCTATTACTACCTTCTTTAGATGTTTCAGAAGATTTTCAACCCCGAAATGTGTGCTTTCATGTTCTCTTCGAGCTAGCTCTCAAAGGATTAGAGGTGGGACTACAACCGGATTTGCAGGTCTGACAGCCCATCCATTTTCTGTGATCTCAGCCTTAAGAAACTTAATTAATTTGTGGTCTGCCTGATCATATTTTGGGGTGAAACCTGACAAGTCAATCTTTTTTTGTGGAATTACTGCAAGAACACCTTTTTCTGCAGCCCTTTTTGCTGTTTCATAAGCAAAGCGATTTCCCAGTTCTGGAGTGGTTTTCCCTTTCTGGTGACCCCTACAATGCATGATAGCTACTTCTGTGGGTCTTTTGATGCTCTCTGAGAGGGCAGGATTTGTTCAGCGTGCTTGATCTGGTTACCTTGAGCGTTCAACAGTCCTCTCTCCTTCCAGATGGCTCCATGGGCATGGACAACACTAAATGCATATTTAGAGTCAGTCCATATATTTACCTTCTTTCCTTCGCTCAGATCGAGGGCCCTCGTTAGCGCAATCAGTTCAGCTTTCTGCAATGACACGTCTGCCAAGAGGTCTTGTCCTGGGTTGTAACTGCATAACCTGTCATTCATTTACCATTTCTCATGAAGCTGCTCCCATCTGTAAACAGCTCCCAGTCTGGATTTTCTAAGGGTACATCCTTCAGGTCTGGTCTGCTGGAATAGACCTCCTCAATTGTCTGCAAGCAGTCATGCTCAGGCACATCATCAGTTAAGGCAGAGGACAGAAACATGGCAGGGTTAACAACAGAAGTTGTTTTCAGGGTAATATCATCCTGTTCTAACAGCAGTGACTGATATCTAAGCATCCAATTGCTGGACAGCCAATGTCCTCCTTTCTGTTCCAGTACTGCTGCTACTGCATGTGGCACATACACTACTGTTACAGCGGGGATCACTGTAACACGCATATATCAAACCAGGAGTCCCATGGAAAAGAAATATATATATGGACAGATTCTTGGTAGATGTTTCAGAGATGTTTATTTCTCTAGCTGCATGGCCGGAGCTCTGCTGAGGAATCCCCACAATCGGGGCTGAGGGTCCTTGCCCACACAGGGAAACACAAACCAACCAATGGGGAACGAAGCTGACCAGGGGCAGGGAAACCCCGTGTGTCTGTCCCCTCAGGGCCCCTCTCCCAGGGCTACATGGCAGGGGGAGGAGACCCCAACATTTCACCCGTTTATTTTTAACAAAAAGAGATGTAAAACTTAACATTGAAAACAACAAGGACAGTTTCAAAACAAAACAAGCCACCCTCCTTTGAATGTCCAAACAGATCCAAACAGATTCTCTGGAACATCTTAAGGCTGACAGAAGGGAGACAGGACTCTCCGAGCATGCTTTGTGGGAAAACTGAGGCAGGAGAGGGTTTAATTTCTTCCCTCCCCCTTTTCATCCCCCACTCGACATTGGAAAGGGATTTTTGGGGAAACAATTGGCAGAGGTACGGTTTTGTGAGGGAAACCATGGATGAAAAAACAGATTGGGAATACACTGGGGGTAATAGGACATAGGGTAAAAGGGAAAGGTGGGATTAGGAAAGGGAGACTGTAGGGGGGGCTTATAATGGAGATATTGTCCAACATGACTACGATTTTTTTGCATATATACTGCCTTTTACAGGAACACCATCAGGCCCAGTGACCTGCGATGCTTGTAACCCTTTTCTACCTTGTATAATTTTGAATTCCACCACCTCTCCATCTCCCAAGCTTGGGATGCATTTTTCAGGGTTATTCTTTTTAATAGCAGTTCTATGCACGAATATGTCTTGCTGGTTGTCACATCTTGTTATAAAACCATAATTTTGTTTAACATTATACCATTTTACTATCCCTAAGATCTTAGCTACCGTGATCTTTTCCTTTTTCCGAGTGGCTGCTGTTTTCTGTCTCGCTGTGTCTTTGCTCTCTCTTTCGGTCACTCCCGTGTTGGAATTGCTGGAGCTGCTCGTGCCTGCGCCCTCTTCCTGGGGTCACATTCGGGACTGCACGGGCTGGGCTGGGCTGCGCTGCTCCGTTCTCCATGCATCGCCTCCTCTGGTCACAGCTTCGCTGCCACTACCAGGCTCTGCATCTCGGCCAGGCCCCCAAGTGATGACCCCCCCCCACTCTGCTCCAGCGCATGTTTCGGCTGGGCACGGCTCTGCTCCACCGCCACTGCCACCAGCTGCCACCCGCGCGCTGCCCCTCTCGGCCGGGCGTTCACGGGGCTCGCTCCACCATGCGCTGTGCGGGGCCAGGCGGGCACCGCCGGGTCCCGCTGCTCCCGCCGTGCCTCGCTCCGCCACCGACACTGCGGCTCGTGTGGCTCCGCCCATGCATGGGAACTGCCTCGCTGCTGCTCGCAGAGCGCTCAGGGCACGTGTCCGAGGCTGCATGGTCCCTGAGCCAGGCTTCCGTTCACCAGGACACAGCTGACATTGCTCAACAGTCTCGGTAATTAAATAATATTCACAAAAATATTCTTCCATCGGCATGTATTTTGACTCAAAAATTAACTGTGTCCAAACGGTGTTCCAAAAGTCTTTGGTAAGAATTAAATCCCAAGAAACATAGAAAAAGTTCTTAAACAACCATGAAAGGAAATGTTTCAGTTCTTTTTGAGCTTGAATCAAGCTAAAATTTACAAATCGTTTTTCAAGAATCTTTTCAAGTTTAATATAAATGTCCATATGCGGCTCTGAAAGCCAAGAGTCTTCCCACGGTTCTTCCATAGTTTAGATATGGAATAGCAAAACAAAAATAAGAAGAGGAATCCAAAGTTTCTAGAGTTTACTCACACAAATCAGTCGCTTAGGGATCGGGGATCATTCTGCCCACATTCACCACCATTTGTTACAGCAGGGATTACTGTAACACGCATATATCAAACCAGGAGTCCCATGGAAAAGAAATATATATGTGGACAGATTCTTGGTAGATGTTTCAGAGATGTTTATTTCTCCAGCTGCATGGCCGGAGCTCTGCCGAGGAACTGTTACAGTCACGCGACCCGAGGGTCCTTGCCCACACAGGGGAACACAAACCAACCAATGGGGAATGAGGCTGACCAGGGGCAGGGAAACCCCGCGTGTCTGTCCCCTCAGGGCCCCTCTCCCAGGGCTACATGGCAGGGGGCGGGGGGGGGAATACCCCGACACACTACAGTGTGTTGTATGTTGTCCAAGGCTGAGTTTCTGGGCCTCTTGAATCAGGATGGCCATAGCCGCCACGGCCTTCAAACACCCAGGCCACCCTTGGTTAACATTGTCTAGCTGTTTGGAAAAGTAGGCCACAGCCCTCCATTGGCTTCCAAGGCGCTGTGCTAATACGCTCAGTGCCACATTCAGTCTCTCATGTAAAAAGTTCAAAAGGCTTAGTCAAGTCTGGTACGCCCAGTGCTGGAGCTGACATTAGAGAATGCTTCAGCTGTTCAAATGCAGCCCTTGTGCTTTCAGTCCAAATTATAATGCCATTTTCAGCTGCTTTTATTGCTCCATATAAAGGTTTCACCAACAACCCATAATTTGCTATCCATAAATGACACCAACCTACCATTCCCAGAAAGGCTTACATTTCTCTCACGGTGTGGGGCTCTGGAAGTTGGCAGATGGCTTCTTTCCGTTCCTTGCTGAGTTGTCGGTGTCCACGGAAGATCTCAAGTTCCAAATAAACTACTGCTTCCTTGGCAATCTGCACCTTGTCTTTGGAAACTCTGTACCCACTCTGTCCCAAACAGTTTAAAAGCTTAGAGTAAATTGGATGCAGTCATCTCTGGTTTTAGCTGCAATCAAGATGTCATCAACATACTGAAGGATAACCCCTCCCGGCTCTTGTCTCCTCCAATCTTCTAATTCTTTTGCTAGCTGGTTTCCAAATATTGTTGGGCTATTCTTGAAATCCTGGGGTAAGACTGTCCAAGTAAGCTGACTTTTCCTTCCTGTTTCAGGGTTTTCCCACTCAAAAACAGAAAGCTCCTGGCTGTTTTTATGCACAGGAATGCAGAAAAAGGCATCTTTTAGGTCCACAACAGTAAACCACTGTCTTGGGGTGACCTTATGATGTGTATCCCATATCGCTGCCTATGCCCAGAAATTAATTTTTGTGCCTTTCTATGCCTCTAAACTGAGCCTGAGAGGGGGAAGGAAAAAACTGAGCAAAACTTTTCAAAGCAGTTTGCAGGTTGTTCAAGGTAACACACAGATAGCAATTTGTTTCCAGCTCCAGCAGGGGAGGGAGGAAGCACCCGGCTTGCTGCTCCTGGGACAGTTTTTGGCCAGTGGTTCAGCTGCTTTTTCTCTGGAGAGAGACTGAGAGTTGAACTTTTCCTTCCCTGGAATTTCAGATTTTCTCCCTTTTCTACTGGACTGCTTGATTGCTTTAACATCAGAGCACATCGGGAGGACTTTCAACCGGGCACAGAGGGCCTGGCCCTGGGCCAAGCCCCAGCTCCGAGAAGACCAAAGGGAGGACTCTAACACTTTTCCCAGGTTTTTTCCTCCACAGCAACAGATTTTATTATTTAGCATTATTTTCCTTTCCCGTGTGTTTGTTAAATAAATAGTTTTATCTCCTTCACTTTCCTTCGAGGAAAATTTATTTTTTCCCAAACCTGGTGGGGGAGAGGTGGTTGTGCCTTCTCTCAGAGGATATATTTCTAAATTTGGCCAAACCGGAACAAGCACCCTAATTCATCTGTCAGTGTGGTCAAAACTGTATAAGGGTTTGCTACCACTGGATCTATGTCCTCTGTAATTTTGTTAATTGCCCTCTAATCTTAGACTAACCGATAACTTTTACCATCAGCTTTCTTCACTGAAAGCATTGGCGTGTTATACCTGGACTCACATTGCACTAATAACCCATGGTGGAGGAATTTTTCAATTATAGGTGCCAGTTCTTTGTGACTCTAATTTTAAAGGATATTGTTTTTGCCTTACCAGTGTAGCTCCTGGTTTGAGTGCAATGCTCACTGGTTCTGCCTGTTTGGATCTTCCTGGAACATCACTGGCCCACACAATTTGATTGACAGCATTTTCGACTTCAATAGGGATTTTGCAACATCTGTCCTGTATAAAAAGTGCAGCAACTTTGACAAATTCAGTTTCTGGAATGATAACTCGAACACCCTCCCCTCTTCTAAACTTAATTTCGGCTTCCAATTTTTCTAACAAATCCCTCCCCAGCAATGGTTTAGGGGAGCTGGGCATATAAAGAAATTGATGAGTTACCCAATGCTTCCCCAGTTTAAATTTCAAAGGTTGGAAGAAAGGCTGTATTTCAGTTACCGCTGTTGCCCCAACCACATGAACAGTTTCGTGACTCAGTTTCCCTTCTGAAGTATTCAACACAAAATATGCCGCGCCGGTGTCTACCAGAAATTCTGTATCATCTTTTCCCAGCCTGGTTGTAACCTAAGGCTCTGCTGGGGTAGAAGCCTCTGGTCCCCATCATTCTGAGCTTGAGTTTTGTTCCAATGGGAGCTGTGGAACTGGGGGTGTCTTCTTCAGCATCGGACAGTTAGCTTTCCAATGCCTTTTCTTCTTGCAATAAGCGCATGTGTCTTTGTCCCTAGGGGGAGAGGGTTTCTTAGATGTCTTTTCCTGACCATCCTTCCTCCTGGGACAGGGTTTACCTTTGTCACTGCAGTCTCTATTTCGAAATGCTCTCCAGGCTACTTCTAACATTTTATTCATGTCCTGAACCCCTTCTAACTTTTGCAACTTTCTCCTTATATCATTTGAAGCCTGACCCATAAATAAATAAGCCTGATGAAGGGCCCCTTCTGTTGTATCAGGATTTATGTGTGTAGAATTGATAGCAGCTTCTCTTAACCTATTCAAAAAATCAGAAGGAGTTTCATTAGGACCTTGCTTCACTTCATAAAGCTTTGCCCAACTGAGAGCTTTAGGGACACCATGCTTTAATCCATATACTGTGAGATCTTGATACCATTTTAATCTTTGCATATCTGCTGGCACATTTGGGTCCCACCTTGGATCATCTGTTGGAAAATTATCTTACCAACCGTACCTTGTAGCGTCCCATTAGCTATGCCTCATTCCACAGAGTCTACAATAACTTTGTTCACCATCTGCTTTTCAGTGGGACCAAGCAGTGCATCTATCATAACTACCAAATCATTCCAGTCAGGGTTCTGTGTTTGAATTGCTCTTTGTACCAAAGTAGCCACTTTGTCTGGATTTCCTTTATATTTTCTCACTGTACTCTTCCATTCTTCTAACTCTATGAGGGAGTACAGAACCTTTATATGGACTGGTCCTTGATTACCCACAGCTTGCCTCAGAGGGGCTTGTAAAACTGTCTCCTTTTTTGTTCTGGTCCATGTAACAATTGGCTTCGCTCCCTTATTGTTTTTCTTGCTGTCTTTCCCCCCTTTCGCCTGCTTAAAGCAGCTATCTCATCTTCCTCTTCAGAGGAACTGTGTGTGTGGGAGCTGTCTGATTGTGTGTCAGGTTTGCCCCTGCCCGCTCTAGTACCTGGTATCACTGCGAGGGACTGGCTCCGTAGCAGGGACTGGGCAGCATCACCTGGGCCTGCACGCTTCCATGACATAATCTCCTGAGCCAGCTGCTCGGCGCACGGCGTTGTCATGGTAACAAGAACGCCTGGGAGAGGGTGGAACACTTCCCCCCCCCCCCCCCCCCCCCCCGCAGGAAGTTCCCTCCCTGCCCCTCTGGTGGAAAGTCCTGCCCCCCGGCTCCTCCTCTAAGGGCGGTGCTGTAGGCTGCACATGCTGGCTGTCCCCTCCCCTCAGCTCCTCCCCCCCAGAGGGACCAGAGGGGAGGGGGAAGAGAGCAGAAGCCACTGAAGACGCAAAGGCCCTCCGAGGCTGCCACGGCCAATCATCTTCTCTTTTGAGGTGAGTCCCTGCCAGAGCCTGAGTCACAGCTGGGAAGTCTCCCAAGTCCGCAGGAGGTGGCTGGGGTGGCCAGTCCGCCCCCCCCTTCTCTTCCCTCACTGGCCAGAATCCATCTACAGCTGCCTGTCCTCTCCTCCCCACCCCCGGTTGGCTGAGAAGGAGGAGGAGGAGGGAGAGGGGGAGGGGGAGGAAGAGGAGGAAGAGGGGGAAGGGGGCCCGATCTCAAGGCAGGAGCAATTAAATCCATTTCCATATCTTCCCCCTTTGTCAGGTCCAACATAGACTTCTTAACCTTTTTCTCTTTTCTCCTTAAAAATAGTATATGCTCTTTCTTAGGTATTTGTAACTTAGAAGCAGCCAAGAAAAGCTTCGCATACTTTAGTTCTAAGAAACAGTGGTCTCTTCAATGATACGATATTAAACTCAATATTAATTCTTCATCCAGAGTGCCGTATTGCGGCCATTTCTGCCAGTTATTCAACCTGTGAGCTGGCCAAATCAATGTAGAAAGCCTAATTAATTCTGCTTTTTTAAGGGTTTTATCTTTGCCAATCAACTTTGCCCAGTTATCTAATACAAATTTTAAAGAGGTGTTTGGTGGTACTTCAGTCCCCATACAAGAAATATTACCACCCATGGTTTTATACTTATAAAGAGAAAATTCATGAAAGTAAAGCAACAAGATCTAAAAACACTCTATAAAGCAAGGAGAGAAAACTAAAGAAGGTAGGATTCAAACCCCAGGCATACAAACTGTGGCTGGAAGTATAATCCAAGCCCTAAGCCTTTGCACCACCTGGCTGTGTGCCAAAGGGTGCCGGCTACAATTCTCCTTAATCTTTTCACAAGGCAGGAACAAACTAACAGAGGGAAAATTAAATCCCTGAATGGAATGTTCCCTGAAAAGCTCTCACAAGCTACCAAGCTAACAGAAAGGGGAAACACCAAAGGAAACCCCCTTGGACCCTCCCGAGTCCCCAAACTAACTACAAGAGATATCTTAACACCTAATTCAGGTGTTAACAACAGAATACCACCTTTATTCAGTTACGTGCCTCTGTGCTGGATCTGGAGACATTTCTGGGTTCTTGGAGCTCCTCTGCCTCCTGGACTGCCGCAACTGCCCCCCTGGCTGCTGGCAGAGACAGGGGGAGCTGAGCTGGATCTTTCTGAGTCCCAGAGGATTTTTGGAAGCCTCGTTGTCCCTTCTGGTGGTGCCAAAGATCTGACCCTTAAGAGGCCTCCCAGAAACAGAGACTGGACAGGAGTAAAAGAATAAAATAGGTATTTATTTGAAAAGCCTTCAAAGGTACACCCTGGGAGCCACAGGCTATTGCCAAAAATGGACCCCAAGATGGATGACCGGTCACAAGTTCTTCACACCTTTATAGGTTTGGTTCATTTGCATATTAGGACTAATTCTCCAATTAAAGCTTCAGTTCAGTGATGTAATTTCCCCTCCGCTTGGCCCCCTTAGAAGCTCTTTGGATTATACTTTTGGGCCTAGGATGGTCTGGGTGACCTTGGAGAGCAGGCCTGGAGAGGCTTTGTTATGTCTACCTAGCACAAGTGAGCAGAAATAAGCAAGCTACAAGAAACCTCAGAGTTACACTCTAAGCAGTACAGAATCAGGAAAATATAAAAGTGAAAACCTAGACATCAGTGAAGTGTCTCATGATGGGAGGGTCAGGTTCCTCATAGGAACAGTTTAAAAAGTTCAAAGTGAACAATGCTTTGGAAGTTCTTATGATGGGGGCAGCAATCTCATTGCCACCTTTTTGTTGTTCTAACAGTCTTTTTAGTGTTTGATGCTTCCTTTCCACAATGGCTTGGCCTGTGGGTGAGTGAGGGATGCCAGTGATGTGATCCACACCCCACTCATTCATGAATGTTTTTAATTCTGAGAAGGTGTACACTGGGCCATTGTCAGTTTTTATTTTCTTTGGTGTCCCCAACACAGCAAAGGCCTGGACTAAGTGGTTGATAACATCTTTGGCCTTCTCTCCATGGTGGACTGAGGCAAAGGTCGCTCCAGAAAAGGTATCCACAGAAACATGAATATATTTTTGGCGGCCAAACTGGGGGAAGTGAGTGACATCTGTGTGCCATACCTCGCAATTGCCTAGGCCTGGGGGGTTAACCCCCTGACCTAATGATGGAACCTGATATTTTTTGGAGTCGGGGCATGTCACCACAATAGTTTTGCTTGGTCTCGAGTGAAGTAGAACATTCGAATGAGCGCTGGACCATTTTGATGGAACACTGCATGGCTCAGCTGGGCTTGCTGGAATCTGTTAGGCAGATTTGCTAACTCAATTGGCATAGCTAGGTCATCTGCTCTCCTGTTCCCTTCTGCAGTAAATCCTGGCAGGTCAGTGTGTGATCTCACATGCATGACATAGAATGGCTGCTTTCAGTGGGAGATCAGTTGAATTAGTTTTGAAAGCAAGTTGTGAATTTTTGGGTTTACTACCTCTTTTAGTAAGGCTCTCTCTGCCCTGGAAACTACACCTGCAACATAGGCCAAATCAGTTATCAAATTAAATGGTTCACTGAATCTCTCAAATGCTCTGACCACGGCTGCAAGTTCTGCAACTTGTTGGGATCCTTTGACTACCTGCACATCAGACTCCCACTTCTGAGTGCGAGGATCCTTCCAAGAGACTACAGATTTGCAGGAAGCTCCAGAGCCATCTGAAAAGATTGTCAGGGCATTTAATGGTTTTCGGCTTTGAATTTCTTTTGGAATCAGTTTGAAGACCGAAGTAAACAGTCTGTGTTTTGGATGGTGTATAGAAATTTGGCCTGGGTACCTGTCTAGGGCGAATTGGAGGTGCACGTTGTTTTGAATGAGGTTATCAAGTGAATCAGTTGTCAATGGTAGGTAGAGGCATGTAAAGTCACACCCTGCAAGGGTGCAGAGGCGGGATCTAGCCTTCATCACCAACTGAGCCATGAGCTCCTGTGGTGTTGTGATACTTTTGGAGGGCTGGTGCAAGAGGAAAACACACTCAATGATTAACAGGGGATCACTCTGCACCTCGTCCCATTGAAATATCAGCCCGTGAAGGTACGGCATTTCCCCTAATACAATAAATTGAAAAGACAGACCTGGGGTGCAGCGGTGTGCCTGCCGGGATGACAGCGCTTCCTGTACCTTACAGGTGACCTGTCTCACCTCCTCTGTTAGATGCCTGGGTGATGTGAGGTCATCTTTCCCTCACAGAAGGTTGAACAGAGGAGCAAGATCTTCTGTCGTCAGCCCTAGGAGTGGCCTCACCCAATTTATGGTCCCGCAGAGCTGATGGAGTTCCTGCAAGGTCTTAGGGTTATGATTAATTTTGACTTGTTGGGGAACCACAGTCTGTTCATGCATTTTCAGTCCAAGGTATTTAAATGGAGAAGTTTTCTGGACCTTTTCAGCCTGGATCCAAATCCATTTTCCTCTAAGGCCTTGATTACCTTCCCTAATGTCCAGTCTAAATAGGGTTGGTTGGGAGCGCACACCAAAACATCATCCATGTAGTGGAGCACTATTGCCTTTGCTGCTAACTTTCTGATGGGAGGCAGAATGCGGGCAAGGTACCACTGGCAGATGGTGGGTGAGTTTTTCATGCCTTGCGGTAAAACTCGCCACTGGTAGTGCTGCATGGGAGCCTTTTGGTTGATGGAAGGTACCGAGAAGGCAAACCGATGTGCATCGTCTGGGTGGAGAGGGATCTGGAAGAAGCAGTCCTTAATATCAATGACTGCTAACTTCCACTGCCTAGGGAGCATAGAGGGTAAAGGCATTTTGGGCTGCAGGGGTCCCATGTCCTCAATAACTGCATTTATTTTCCGCAAATCGTGGAGGAGGAGCCACTTGTCTTTCCCTGGTTTTTGATTACAAATACCAGGGAGTTCCAAGGGCTATTTGAGGGGTCAATGTTAACCCTTTTTCAATTGCTCCTCTATGAGTGCGGTGAGTGCCTTCAAGTTGTGTTTTTCCAAAGGCCACTGATCCATCCAGATATGTTTGTCAGAGATCCAATTTAATTTCTGGAAGGGGCACTCCACAGTGGCCTTTATTAAAAATTCTGGGGTTGAGATGGAATTTCAACTCGAGCCCCCTACTGGGACATGAGATCCCTTCCCCACAGTGTGAACCCTGAATTAATTACAAAAGACGGACTGATGCTATCTGTCCCTCTGGACCCTCAATTTGGATAACTGCCCTCCTTCTCTGGGCAGATATAGATCCCCCCCACACCCGTCATGATACTTTCTGCCAGCTGCAGCTCCCAGTGTGATGGCTAATCTGGGAGGAAATGACTGTCACATCTGCTCCCATGTCCATCATTCCTGCCAGGCTGATGTCTGAGCCTTGGCAAGACAGTTTGCAATTAAGCATGGGTTTGTCATTCCCAACTACCTCAGCCCAGAAGACAGAGGGGTTGTAGTATTGTGGAGGACTACTGGGCATGAGAATAGCTTGAGCCACAACCTGGTTAGCAGCAAGAAAAAAGGAAGGGTTAACACACTGGATGTTGAGAGTAAACAACCCTTGTGGCACCACTTGAACAATTTCTGGTGTAACACATATGTCAGATGGTGTGTGTACAACATCTTTTAACACAAACAATATACAGTCTTTGAGATTTTTGCAACTCACGACAATTCTCTGTGGTGTTACCGAGTCCATTTAAGTTGCAGTGGTCATAGTAACAATTTTTCTGGTGGCAGTTTTTTCATTTGTTCCCCTGCGCAGCTCTGCCAATCCGCGCAGTCCTGTCAGTTTTTTGGCTGCATCCCAACAGCGGCAGGTGATGTCATTTGCTCTGGGGAGACAGCTCGGAAACCCTGATTATTTGGAGCCAGGACTTGGCAATTTCGGGCTAAGTGCCCTGGTTTGCCACACCTGTGACAGACCTAATTAGCATTTCTATTGCCCTGAGAGGCTGTAGTTTCAGTGGCGGCTGCAGTTCCTATTTTTAAATTTTGCTGGTTAATTGGCACTAATGTCATGCAAGCACGAATCATTTGGTTTAGGGTAGGTGGAGGGTCAAGTGGAAGACCCAAAATCACTCTTTTACAAGCTTCAGTGGCATTCGTTTTTTGCAATTTGCGTTATAATGTGTTCCTTTGTTTTCGGATCTTCTACTTGTCTCTCCACCCTGAGCCTCAGTTTATCGACAAAATCAACAAATGGCTCATTTTGCACTTGCCGAATCTCAGTATAATTCAACTGAGGTGCTAATTTAGGGGGCATCATTAAGAACACTTGCTCTGCCGCTTGCTTTTCAGCATTCAGGACCAGCTCTGGTGTGTTTTGAGCCTGGTTCTGTGGCTTGGCTAATAACCCCTCACCTGTAAGGTGATCCATAGAAACCCCTGCATTGTTTGGATCCTGCAGTAAAATCGAGAGGACCTCTCTCAGTTGCTTTCTCCAACCTTCTTCCCACATTTGAAACTCGGATGGGGAAAGCAAGCAGGAGAAAATGCTTTTGAGGTCATGCAGTACCATCTCTCTAGTGCTGAGGGTTTTCAACAGGAAGTTCTTAAAATACTGACTCTCCCTCCCGAAATCTTCCTGGGCTTTGCAAAGCTCTTTCAGCCCTGCAGGATCAAAAGGTTTCCATGTGGGGTTACTGCCAGTTCAGTCGTATGTTACAGGAGCGGCAAAGGGGTAGGAAGGGGCTGAGGGGGCTCCCGGACCCGATTTCAAGATGGCATCCATTCTGGTTTCTACCCCATGAGAACCAGAAAGGGGGGCATGGGAACCAGAAAGTCCTCCACAGTGGGCGGGAGTGGAGGACAAGGAGGAGTGGTCACAGGATGGGCGGGGATTCCTGATGCAGGGGGCAGTACCCAACATGTGGGAGGAACCCGAAGACATCATGTCTGGGGGCGGAGACAGGGAAGGGTTGGGGGTAGGAGGGTGAAAGGGATTGTGGGAAGAAGAGGGGGGAGGGGTGGACTGTGCCATATGGTCTCCGTCATTATGTAGACATGTGGAGTGGGGGAGGAATAATGGCGAACACCATTTAGAACAGTTTTCTGGGCTTACAACTGGGAAAGAGGGTGAAGGATACTGGGTTTGGGAAGGGGTTGAGGCAGTCTGGCCAGGGCTATCTTGACAGGGTGGCTGAGAAGACCGAGAGGGGTCAAGGAGGAGGTAGCAGCCCTGTGCCTTTGGGCTTTTTAGTCTTTTTGGTTTTTCCAACGAAGGGGAAATGGGATGAGGGATATGAGGAGAGGAAGGAGGGATATGGGAAGAACTGGGGGGGGGGAGGGGATTTGTGCTTTTCTTTTACTTTCTGGTCCATTTTATGTAAGTCTCACAATACCAAAACTAAGGGGAGATATTTTTCTCCAGAGGTGTCTCCTTTCCACTTTAAATCAGTAATTTTATCACCCACAGTCTGCCAGAAGGCAGGCGATCTTAAATTGGCAGGAGAAGCTTGAGGAAGGTAAAAGAAAAGCCAGCGTGCAAACTGTTTTAACAGACCCTTTGAAAATTTAAACCCACTAACTTCAAGGGATTTCACAACTTGGAGAAAAAACTCTCTTTGGTGTTGAGAAAGTTTTGAACCCATGGCTTTCTCAACACTTTTTCCACCCACCACCCGCAAAAGGAAAAAAGAAACAAAAAAGTCTCAGGGACTGGGGATACTCACACAAGTTTCAGTTCAGCACAAATTCACAGTTACAGGCATCCGATCCTGAAACTAAAAACACGGGTGGAGTCCTCCGAATATCGGCTGCTCTCTGAGGTCAGTTCAGTGCAAAATCAGTCGAAGTTAGCAGCCTTCTCTCAGGCCACCACTCCTAAAACAGAGTGGACTGCACCGAGAGGTGTTGGCAGCTCCAAAGTCGCTTTTTTTTGCTGTCCACCGACAGCTGCGACGTCACAGGGAGCCACTTGCATGAGCCCCACGCTTGGACACCAACCTAATGCAGTTCTGTGCTCGCTGCACGAGCTCTAGCGTGCCCTCGATCAGAGAGAGTCCAGCTGTGTTACTTCTGTGCATCGCAGAAGAGACCTCAGCATCAGGAATGGTGCGGGCTGGGCACACTCGCTGGCTTCTTTGCAGAGGAGACACGGCAGGAGCCAATGATACAGGCTCACGTTAGTTCAGAGATAAAGGAAGAGAGAGAGGGGGTTCTGGTCTGACTTCTAACAGGTTTATTGTCAGAAGTTTAGCAACCAGAACATGGTAATGATCTTAATCTTGCTCACCCCGGGAGGCTTTTCCCTCAGTTTGAAAACCACGGGGAAAGGGAAACCAACCAATGAGTTACAAGCCAGGGGGAGGATACAATTCAACAAGAACCAATGAGGGAAACCGGGAGGTGGGAGTTATAACAAAGAACCCATGACAACTGAATAAGAGAGAATTTTCCCAAACAGGGAGAGGTAGTTTGGACCTGGGCGCAGCCCAGGGGGGATGCAGCTTAAGCTCCTGAGCGACCCCTCAACCCACCCTCCAAGACTGTGTCTGGGGGAAACTCAATCCACAGGAGGGCCTGGGATTGATTGGCATCTCGCTGCCCCAGCCCTGCAGTGGGCTAGGTCATAGCAACAAGCAAATGTTTCTGAAACTTTGTTGGCTGAACAATCTAATCTTGAATCAAGGGCCATTTTATTTTTGTCTTATACACAATTAGTATCCAGGTTAGTCTCCTCTGTAGCAAATGCTCATATTTATGATCATGCTAATACAGAAAAAAAAAGAAGAATTTGATGAGCAGCACTGCAGCATTGTCTGCTTAATACAACACAACTTCTCTTCATTTAAAAGGCCTTTTAGAAGAGGAATGGGGAGCATACATGGAAGAAGGAATTAACAGTGTCTTTAGGAGGTTATATAGAATCATAGAAAAATTTAGTTTTAATAAGACTTGTAAGATCCTCATGTCCAATCATTGACTTAACACTGCCAAGTCCAACACTCAACCATGTCAACTTCTTTTAATTACCTCCAGGAATGGTGATTCAACCACTTCCCTGAGCAGCTTGTTCCAATGCTTGATGACCTGTTATATGAAGAAATTTTTCCTAATATCCATTCTAAAATTCCCATGGAACAACTTGAAGCCATTTCTTCTTGTCCTGTCACTTGATATCTGGGAGAAGACACAGACTCCCACCTGTCTACAACCTCCTTTCAGCCATTTGTAGAGAGCAATAAAGTCTGCCCTGAAACTCCTCCATGCTAAACAACCCCAGCTCCCTCAGGCACTCCTCTTAACACTTGTGCTCGAAACCCTTCACCAGCTCCATTGCCCTTCCCTGGAGACCTTACAGCACTTCAATGTCTTGTAGTGATGGATCCAGAAATGAGCACCAGATTCGAGCTGCATCCTCACCAGTGCCAAGTACAGGGGTACAATCACTGCCTTGGTCCCACTGGCCTTATTATTGCTGAAACAGGCCAGGATGCCATTGGCCTTCTTGGATACCTAGGTATATGCTGTTGCATGTTCAGCTGCTGTCAACCAGCACCCCCAAGTCATTTTCAGATGGGCAACTTTCCAACCACTTTGTCTTAAGTCTGTAGTGCTGCACAGGCTGGTTGTGACCCAAGCACAGGACCTGGATATTTTTCTATACATAGTTCACACCTTTCTTCATACACTATACGTTATATACAGTATATACAACTTAGCTTTTAGCTTGGTCAGGTATATTGTAAAAATACAGGTCCAAGTCATAGAATTTATACCCAAATTTCACATTTTCTAATTTGCATCCAGGGATTCAAGACTACTTTTATCCAGAAAACTGTGACTTAATATGAAGCCACTTTTCAGATTAACTAAAAAAACCCAGATCACTCTCACAGCAACTCCAGATGATCTTTAACCACTAAGAGCCAGAAAAAGCTTTGGATCAGAAAGTTCTTGCAAGCAGCCCCAAAGGCCAGAGAAAAGTTCAAAGTAGCTGAAAGAAACGGGAAGGTTAGCTGACAGAATTTTTAAGACATTCAGCAAGACCAAATGCTTGGATTTAAGGTTTAAAATGCAAATAAAATATTTTCTATTTAAAAGACAAATCTTGGAAGAAAACTTTTTACAGACATTTGGGTTCTACTATATCTTTTATGGTTCAATATGTCATTCTGAGATTCCTCTACAGGCAGTATCCATAATACAGACTATATAACGATTTCCAACAGCCAAGCTAGCAAATTCTCCATATGACTTCTCTCAAACTTTTCTTCCAGAAACAAAAATGAACCCCACTCTGCCCTACACATAGTTTCCATTAAACAGCTTTTTTAAATCCTGTAAGAATACCAAAACTTTCAGACTAGTTCTTCCAGCCTCCTGAACTCAAAGCAAATGATTTCTCCTTCTGATTTTACTAAGCCAATATTAAAAGGGAAAAAAATGTTTATTCTTCTTCCTCTGAAAGCAGTAATTCTGCAATGAACTCTCAATGCCTGAAGATGAAATGCTAGTAGGGCACCAGACAATTTTTATATTTTGGTAGAAAAAGCCCCATTTTCTCTTCATCCCTCCTCAACCCAAAATGGGCAGCGAATGATCTTAAGATTCTTCTCTTTCTGGCATATGCAATTTGAAGTTTAGTCCTCGTGACAGAGAGGCCTGATGCGCTGGGTGTGGGAGGGGTGGAAAGAGTGGCACATCCATCCCGATTGCATCCCGCTGGAGCTGCTCCGGGGGGGTGCTGTGCAAACGTGCTCAGACACACTCTGACACACCGTAGTTGGTGGGATACTCACAACCACACACACACAGAGCCTGACAGCTTCTGCAGCATCGCTGGAGATAAAGAGATGGGATGGGTCCTTTGTATGGAGTTCCGAGGGGTTTATTGAGGTCCCTGCCCGAAGGGATCCAAGAACAAAGAACAAAGAACACTGAGCGGTCTGGGGTTTTATCCGGATTGGCACCAAGGGAGGGGCAGAACATCAGAACCTATCCTTTGGGGGCCAGGGGGTGGAGAGGGCATGAGGTAACAGGACAGTGACCAGTAGGAAAGGAGAGGGGTGGAACAAGGGACCAGTGGGGTATTAAGGAAAGGAGAACTATCTAGAACATGAACTTAAAAAGGGTAAAAGGGGGTGGTCTTAGACCTCTGAGCCTGCCCACCAGCGGATGTCCACTGGTTTGGGGCTCTGTGGCTTCTTGATCATTCCTGCAGTGGATTCAACCACTGTAACAGAGGACCGTGCTAAATCTCTACCACTAGCAAACACACTGTTGAAATTAGAAGATGCAGTTATTTCCAACAGTAAACACAAGAATGCAGTAAATATAAATGAAGGCACAAATTGGAGTAAAGGGAAACCAAAACAACATGGAAACTAATCTGCTATTACTTAATGGATTTGTGCTTGCAAATTACCTTGGGCAAGATATTTATAGTGAGTTAACAATATAAAAATGCATGTGCTTCTATTATGGGATTTTCAAATGTCGTTCAACAGAGTATATATATGATTTCCACTGAAATTAAGTGAACTGAATTTCAAACCTTGTTTGGTACTTCTGAATCATGTACATGACTAGCTAGTACATACCACTTCCAAAAATATGAGCATGGAGAATAGTTTGAATACCCCTTTGGCTCCTTAAATCAACCCCTACTTAATAATCTTCTACATAGTCTTTGCTTCAAAAAACAAATCCAAGTATCTTTAGTATTCTACATTTCCAGCTTCAAATTGGAAGAATGTGCAAGAAGAAAAGCTTGCTTAACAAATTTCTGGCACCTTTGCAATGATTATAGTACTTATTTCACATGTCTCTGTTTAGGTCACATGCAATTTTTTTCCTAGGAGAAAACTGTGCAGTCAAACATTTTGCCTTGAATGATAGGAAAAATGTTTTATATTGGCTTTCTCATTAGCTTTTATTTTCTTGTTATAGAAAAGCAATGTTGTGAAGTCCTACTTTTAAATTCTTTTATTCAATACGTGGCTTAGAAAGACATGCAATTAAGACTAAGGATTTCTTTACCATTTTTTCAGTGCTATTAAGCTAATTATAATATCAAATCTCAAGTAGTGTTAAATTTATTCAGAATTCAATTTCAGTTAGTATCAGAGTAATTATTCTTATTCATGGACTGTATATTGAACAGTCAGTAGATATGAAAATATCTTATAGGAAGTGTTTTTCTTTCCGGTTATCTTAATGTTTTGTTTGAAAGTGCAGTCATAGTCCATTTGGATCTCTCCAATTTATAGCACAGAGTACTGTGATTTAAACTTTATTTCATGAGCTCATTAAGAAATACAGCAACTAAACATGATTAACAGGGGCTCAATTTCCTTTTTTCAGAGCAGTGTATCACATGAATTCACTTATTCACTATTTCAAGTCATAGGGTTTCATAACTTATAACCCATAACCCTTAAGATCATGCACTTATGTGGAAAAAAAAGGGAATTATTTACCTAGCTAAGGGTGATAATGTTCATCCTCCCATTTTTGTCCCAATGCAGATGACCTCTGGGTGACACCAGGACACACAAAAGCCTCTAGCTGCTGTTGGATCTACTTCGAAAGCCTTCTGGGCTAGATGACATTTTATACCTTCCAGTTTAGATGACTGGTATCTACCATTTCCATAAGTTAGTGGATTCTGATGACACTGTCAGGGAAAATACAATTTCCAGAGGAGACAATAATTTTGCAGGTGACAATTGCTGCATAATGGCCCTGTAACTCTTTCTGGTGACATGTCCTGCCTACGTAATGCTCCTGCTTTGACCTTGTGGCACTGTTCCCGGTATCCATCAAGTCTTGTCATGAGCTAGCTTAGCCAAAATCTAAGCATCAGTTGAGCAAAAATACAAAAATGCTCAATAGGCCATTTCGGTGTTTAGGCCATTTAGTCATTGGAGAAGGGAGAATAATGAAAGGGTTAAAATCATTGCACTTGTGTAGGTGTAAGATACATAGTAGCAAATGTTGAAGTTAGCAAATATTACCCACAAGCCTAAGACACAGGGTGTAACTTGGCAAGAAATAAGGAACAAAACTTGCAAGAAATAAAGAACAAACTTGCTGAAATAAGTATAGAAACTGCTGAACCAGCCAACAAGAGACTGTGCATGCCTAGGAAAGAAAGTTGAAAAATGCAAAGCAAAGAAGACTGTCAGCCTTCATCAAAATGACCACAGAGGAAGACTCAGAGCCTTCCTCAGCGCGACCACCAGAGAGCACTGCGCCTGTACTTCACATATGCTAATAATAATAATAATGAGTTCTAATAAATCATTTGCATACCCATCCCTTTTCTAAGAAATGTAATGAATATGCATGAAATGCAACCATATATTGTAATTTACTGTGTGCTTGGTGTGCGTGTTAGCAGGAGCGATCCCCCACGCACTCAGCGCTGAATAAAGCAAATGCCCACTTCTCTGACTCTGTCTCAGAAGTTTCTCTAGGCTTGGTTTGGAGTGATGCAGTAAGTCACCTAAAAATAACTTATAGTCAGACAGGAAATTTCTCACAAAAAGGAAATGAGTGAAGAAGATGGTAGAGTAGAACTTAAAAGTTCTGTATCCTACTTTGCTTTCTTATTGGGGCTAAAGGGTAAAAGGAACCTCATCCTCACCTAGGGGTGAAGAAGGGGTTGGAATGAGCTTTAATCTATATTATGAGTCATTGCTTTAGAAGCTATAATTCTTGATCGATTCCAGGGAAGAACCTTAAATGGATGTACTTTCAGATTTCCAGTTTTAATTTATCAGCTTTGAAGTATAGGTCAGTTTTTCATGAAATTAAAAGTTGTAGTGGTTCTATAAAAACAAAGAAAGTTTTAGCATGTCTAAAAAGATAGTCTTGTCTAACTTTCCTTGCCCTTGAATTTCTCTGAAAAAGTAGGAATATTTCCATTAGGCCTAGTAATTTCAGAAGAGTCAGGATGTTAAAATTAGAGTGCTGTAACAGGAAATAAATGAAACACTATCTATATATGCAGTGTAGTACTCTTAAACAGGAACTAGAATCAATTACTTCTCTGATGTCTGTGGTTACTAATATGATGGAATGTGATTCATTACAGCACAAGACAGAGAGTAAAATGCATTTTTTGCTGTATCCAAATCTCCAAGAAATGTTTACACCATTAAGTCCACTAGTAGACATAGTATGTAGTAATTGTGCAAGCTGAGTGTACTGTAACCAGTTACAATCCTAACATCCTTGTCAAATATTGCACAGAAGCACATTTAAATTTGGGGCAATCTGGTTCAGCTATGGCCAAGAATTGGCCGTTCTACAGAAATACTGATAATGTAATGAGAACGTAATTCTCTTACATTTCTCTGGAAGTTGGGGCCTCAAATATGTTTTAATTTTTTTTTTTTTTAATAAGAACAACAAATATGATTTGAATTATTTCTTCATTAATGTCTGGGTTAAGTTAGAATCAACATCTTACTCCTGTATGGCAAAGTAATCAAGACAATTTTTTTCAACTGGCTTTTTTTGCTTGTTTGAAGATGCTGTCTGAATAGCTTAATTTTGTCCACTTGGAATAATGTATTTTACTAAAACTACTTTGTCATGAATTGCAACTTGTTCTAAACACAGATCTGTCCTTCGGTTATAAAATTAATTAGCCATAGAACCAGAAATACCCAGAAAATACATAAACTATGTTACCTCTGTTCCCTGACCACTGTCCCACACATCCAGTATACAAATATTTCCATGCTGTTGAGGCATTTGCCTTAACTACCCACACTTCATATAGCAGTACAAGCAATCACATGACATAACACTCTTAATGGATGGTTCAATAGAGTAATTTAGCTAGAAATATGCTCAAGTAAATCTCTGGACATTGTGTGTTCAATGTTTTCACTCACAGTATGAGAGAAACATAGCACAGTAAAGCTTTGACTAAAAGTCAAAGCTAACTGGGGACACAGGAAACCAACAACTGTCAGAGCGGTTCTGCATTGAAAAGTGGTTACCAACAATAGCACTTTCTTGGCAAGTAAATGGAGCTGATCACTGTATATGTGAAAGAATATTTGGTAATCTCTGTAGCAAAAAAAAAATCAAAAAACCAAAAAACATGAACTCTTGTCAGTGAGTACATGTCTTTGACCTCTTTGAAGACAGAAGGAAAAAAAAAGGAAGGTGGATAAGGGAATGTGCTTGGAATAATAAGTATTTAGGATAACACAAAACCATGGCAAACTCCCTGTTCTGCCTCAGCTGTTCACTGTGACCTCTGAATGAGTTACCTAGGTTATTTCTACTTGTGAGATTAATAGCAGAACAAAGTATGCCACTATACATTGCATGAAGAGTTCATCTTCTGCCCATTCTGCTTGCTGTGCTTTGTAAAAGCTGAACTCAGGGTATCTGAGCAATGGTGCACACGGCACCACTGCTTCCACACAGCCCTCTGCCCAACCTTTATAGCGGGAGGAGACCTACAAATATGGTCCCTAAACATGCAAAAGTACTCCTGAATGTACTGAATGTCTGTATGGAAATAATCCGGGGGATGGGATAATCTCTCAAAATTCAAATGCTTGAGAACAGACTCATTAGCCTAAATGAGTGTGTATAAATACGTTTTACTTCTTAGCATTTTCAACTAGCCTAAGTGAAATGTTCCCATAGGGCATGACAAATATTTGCCTTCCGCTTCAGAATGTACATGGGTTGTTACTCTGTCTCACCAATTACTCACAGAATTCCTTACTAAGCTTCTGTTGTGGAATTTATACTAATGAATCACAATCCAGATAGGCTCGTGCTGGGATCCCAAGGCTTGGTGTTCAGGAAAGGTCATTAAGTTAAAAAAACCACTTTATTTTTACAGAAAAGTCACAAAATTCCAAAGTAGGTAGAATTCTTTAGGAAGTCACCTTTCAGGATTCATCTGCTGTGGAAGGGTCCCCGAAAGACATAATCTACCAATACGCAGATATTGGCATGAGATCTATGAGGAAGAATTTTAGATGGGAAAATGCCTGACTGGACTGAAAATAATAAAGAAAATACTCTGAAGCAAAAGGAGAGTATTTGGGCTCTGATTTGTCCAAAATGAGGGCTGTACTGTGGTTAGTCCTGCATGTATGAACATGGAGGGAGGTATACTAAATGCACCAAACTTTCCCAGTTAAGGGGGTTTTGATTAGTGTTTTTTAATATTTTTAGCAATATTCGTTAGACTCTTTAATACATTTAATGCTGTTCAGCAATTAAAATATATCACAGATCTCAGGATGGTCTAGCATCATATGGTCTCCAATACAGTAAGAAAATGGCTGCAGCCCCTGCCTTTCCTACTTTATATGGATCAGCATGGCCTACTGGGAAAACGTGAAGCAAGACCCCCTGCTACAGAAGGTAGTACTCTAAATCACTCAGAGGCATTCTGGATTATAAAATTAGGAGCCGCCTTACTATCTGTATGCAATGTATAATAATCTAGTTGGGTTTTTTTCTTACTGATCAGTCATTAAAAAAAGATTCTGAAGTTTGTTAAGGGAAATTAAGATTAAATAAACTTCAGAAAGCACATACTACATCTGCCTTCTCATTGACTTCTGATGCTGGGAAGGAAACAAAAAACCAAAACCAACTTGCAACATGAATCTAAGCACCCCACAAATTTTTAAAAATATTTGAGTGAACGTTTTCTATAAAATCTTGTATAGATTTAATTTATATAAATTTCTGGTTGATTAATAGTCCAAACACATTTAAAAGTATAAAGCTATATTTTTAATCAAAACAGGTAAGTGTGGCCTAACAAGTAAAAAAAATACCAGCAAATAAGGGATACACTTTTTCCACTTCGCCTTTTCTTAGTCTAGCCCGATTGGCATGCAACTATGTGTTGAGACTGAAATGTTGTAATTTATGGCTAAAGTATCTTCATGAAGGGCTTTTGCCTATTATAGCAAAACTGTATAACGGAAGCTGAAGACCACCAAGCCCTGACTAAGGCCCTACACTGCTCGTAATGGAGATAAGATAAAGTGACTCAGGTCTGGGCTGGGAAAGAAGAATACATTCACAGAGCACAAGCTTAGCACCTTCAGGGTGGAGACCACAGCCTCAGGGCTATCAGCTGCCAGGCTTGAACAGATCCCTACACCAGAGGAGGTGGGGAGGAGAGGTTTTGGGTGGTAAAAAAGCCTCTGGTCAGAGGCAGAGAACACCCATCCTCCTCTCTTCAGAGGAGCTCAGCTGTGGGGCCCCTTCACCCTGGGAAAAGCTGCATCCACGTGAAGGTCAGCCGCAGGGGTTTCATGGCCCATCAAAGGCACCTCCCAAAGGGGTCCCTAGACCCTGCACCAGAGTACCACAACCTGATGCAATAGATCCACAGTGTTGCAAGGGACAGTGTTAAAAACCGGCCCCCTGCAGGGGAGGTATGTGGTAGTTCCCACCTGGCCCAAGCATGTATTAATCCATTGGATTCTATACTTTTTGGCAGTGGGAGGCAGGGGACCCTCACCACCAAGAAGACCAGATGGAGGGGAGCAACAAGACGTCATTGGGACCCTCGGAACAGTAATATGTTTCTACCTAATCTATGTCACTCTTTCCCTGTCCATCCCCCAGGCACACCTATCTTCCTTCCTTCCTTCCTTCCTTCCTTCCTTCCTTCCTTCCTTCCTTCCTTCCTTCCTTCCTTCCTTCCGAATTCCGAATTCCGAATTCCGAATTCCTTCCGAATTCCTTCCGAATTCCGAATTCCGAATTCCGAATTCCGAATTCCGAATTCCTTCCTTCCTTCCGAATTCCTTCCGAATTCCTTCCGAATTCCTTCCTTCCTTCCGAATTCCTTCCGAATTCCTTCCGAATTCCGAATTCCTTCCTTCCTTCCGAATTCCTTCCGAATTCCTTCCGAATTCCTTCCGAATTCCTTCCTTCTCCCTCCCTCTCTTTCTCTTTCTCTTTCTCTTTCTCTTTCTCTTTCTCTTTCTCTTTCTCTTTCTCTTTCTCTTTCTCTTTCTCTTTCTCTCTTTCTTCTCTTTTTCTTTCTCTTTGCCTCTTTTACTATTAAATAAAATATATCAAGTTTTTTGGCATTGTGGTGGTTTAGCAAAACTTGGTTTTGGGGGCAGAGAAAAAAAAAAAAGAAAATAAAAGCTGCTCGAGGCTTCTGTGTCCGGCACAGAGCCAATTGCTGAAAAGCTCTGATGATGGGCAGGTTACTAGCCCAATTAGATGCTGGCAACGCCTCTGTGATTACATATTTAAGAAAGGAAAAAAGGTGAAAAGCTCTTTTTTTTCCTGCTTCCCTCCGAGGGGTGGTGAGGGGGGGCCCCTGGGCCCTGCCTGGAGAGGGCTGCTGGGCCCTCCCGGCTCGGCAGCCAGGACTGGGCCACCGAGAGGAGCCACCCCAGTTCTGTGAGCAGCCGCATGGCCGGGAAACCCCCTCCCCCAGAGGCCGGGAGTGCGTAGCTGAAATTCTTCTGAGGCCGCTGCGACCCGCGCAGTGCCGGTGGGCCTTTTCTGAAGCCAGTGTGGCTCATGCCAAACCGAGCAGAAACACCGCGCAACCATGGAGACATGGAGAGTATTTTCCCCAATGCGGAGCCTGGATCAACTTCTTAGCTGTAATTTACAGACACCAACTTTCTTTTGAGTCAGAGAAAAAGAAAAATAAGGTCACGTGAAGAAGAAACGTGGCGATATGGAGGTCAGTGGGGGAAGGGAGACTGCGGAGGCACTCCCAGCACCGGAACTGAGATTCTTCTGCAAGCCATGGTGAGAATTATGATACAACAAGCTGTTTCCCAATAAATCATGAAGTACATGGAGGGGGGTGCAGACATCCATGTGCAGCCCGTGAAGAGGAGTGCTCATATTGGGGAGCATAGATGCTGAGAGGCTTTTAAAGATTGAAGAAGAGAGCCTTTGCTTCCAGGCTTCCAGAACAGCTCATCCTTAAAAGACTAAATCCCATGAACTATTATGACCCACGCTGGCAGTTGTGGGGAGACTGCAAGATTCGTGGGAGGGATTTTCACTGCAGCAGGTTCAGGCAGGGCTGTTGCTTCTGAAAGTTGAAACCACACTAGAAAAGTTCATAGAGAACTATCTTCCATCGGAAGAATCCCATGGCACAGCAGAAGAAACACTTTTCCTTAAACATAAAAACTTGTAAGAAGTGAAATACTGACCAAAACCCCATGTTTGCTTCCTTGCGTGGTTGATGGAAAGAGGGAGGTACTGGAAGAGAAAGGTGTTCTGAAAGTTTGCTTTGGTTTCTCATTACTCTTTTTACTTTTAATTCTGTCAAAAACATATCTTCTTTATGCTCTAAGTTTAGAACCTGTTTTGCCTTAAAGTGTTTTTCCTCTGATCCTTATCTCACTCATGAAAATGAAGCTTTAGTTCCCCCTCTGCTCAGCTATAGCAGAGGAAAATAAGTGAATAGTTTTTCATGGTGCCTGGTGCTTGACCAGCATCAAACCACTACAGGCACCAGTATCTAATCTTATTTAGCTTTAATCATGTTTTCTGAGTATATTTTGAACCTTTCTGGGTTCCATTTTACTCACAGAGGCTTAGTTTCCTTTGGTCTTCTGTGTTAATTCGGATTGTAACACTATGGTAGCTCAAGAGCTTCACAGTCAGACTAGCTGGATCAATCTGATGAGACTGTAAACTGAAATGCTGAAGAATCACAGAATCAATTAAGTTGGAAAAGACTTCTGAGATCATGAATATCAACTTTTGACTGCCCATCACCATGAGAACTAGACCACGGGCATTATTTCACAGAAATCACAGGATGAATTAGGTTGGAAAAGACCTTTGAGATCATCAAGTCCAACCCATGACATAACCAAACACCCCTCACCAACTAAACCATGGCACTGATTGCCACATCCAGTCTTTTTATTAACACATCCAGGGATGGTGATTCCACCACCTCCCTCAGCAGACCATTCCATTCCTATACACCTTCAGGGACAGTGACTCCACCACCACCCTTAGCAGTTTGTTGCAATGCTTGATAACCCCCTCTGTGAAGGGAGGTTCTTCCTGATGTCCAGCCTGAACTTCCCCCGGCACAGCATAAGGCTATATTCTTTTGTCCTGTCCCTTGTTACCTGGAGAAGAGGCTGACTCCCACCTGGCTACAACCTCATTTCACGCGGTTGTAGAGAGTGATATGGTCACCTCTGAGCCTTCTTTTCTCCAGACTAAACAACCCTAAGCTCCCTCAGCAGTTCCTCATAGGACTTATCCTCTAGACCCTTCACCAGGTCCATTGCCCTACTCTGGAAACACTCTGGCACCTTGATGTTCTTTTTGCAGTGAGGGGCTCAAAACTGGACAGAGTACTCAAGGTGCAGCCTAACCAGTGCTGAATACCGGGGGAGAATCACTTCCCTGGACCTGCTCATACAGGTCAGGCTGTCAGGATGTCATCAACCTTCTTGGCCACCTGGGCGCACACTGGCTCACATTCAGCTGGCTGCCAAGCAGAACCCCCATGTCCTTTTATGACAGGCAGCTTTCCAGCTATTCTTCCCCAAGCCTGTTCCCCAAGCATGAGGTTGTTGTGGCTAAAGTGTAGGACTACTCTCCAGCAGATCAACGCTCTCACCCAGTTTGGCATCATCTGGAAATTTACTGCAGGTGCACTCAATCCCCTCATCCAGATCATCAATATTGAACAGGACTGGAAGGTCACCTGCATTTGTGATTTCACTGTGAATACTGGATAGGAAAACTCTCAGTGTCTGAAGAAATCATGCACACAAATACCAGTCAAAAAATATGAAGATAATAAATATAAGTCTTCAGTAAGTGAAATTTCCTTGAGGATAGGGAAGTAGTAGTAGTATTAAGACCAAAAATCAATACTAGTAGCACTTAATTTTAATAAACCATCTTTGCTTTGCTTAGGTCTCAGGAATTCCCAGGTTTCTGTCACAGATTTCATGTGAAGTGTTGGGAAGTTCACATTGTCTCTTAAATTTTCCTTTGAGATCAAATTAAATAGGTCTTAAAATTCATGAATCCTCCACTTTTCCCATACCACTCCAACAAAAATCAATTAGAGGCTGAGGACAATGAAACTGGAATTACCTAGCAAATGCTGTATGTCTGTCTGTTGATGAGAAGTACTAAATTAACTTTTTTGTTCTGCTTTAGAATCGAGGGAAATATTGAGGAAGATTGTGGGAAAGGGAATATTGTGGAAGATTGGCTACGTGAAAAAGGGCACATTAAACCCCTGAGGTTTGATCGCACACATCTTGTGTAACAAATGAAGTTGCAAAAAGCTACAGTTGTCCTGCTTAACAACTGGGCTTCCATTGAGTTCTTATTGCTGAGCTAAGTGTTTTATTGCAGAGTTAGCAAGGTTAATCTTTGGCAGTAAAACAATAAAATACTGTTGGTTAGAAAAGACAAAGAAAAAAGAGAATTGCTGACCACAGAAGAGGAGCTAGGAGGAGTTAAGAAGTCAGCTAAGACTACGTGAACCCCTTAGAATGCGCCTTTACGAATATTCATAAGCCTATTATCAATAGCATAGAAGCAACTTTAGTATGATTAATAAACGGAATCCTGCTGACCACTCATATTGAGCGTCCAGGCTTTCCCTCCGTCGTGACATAATGACGCCCGAATAACAGGGACCCTAGAGAGGAATCCTGCGGCCACGGCACGACGGATCCCGCATCGGTCCCAGAGCAGCTTGGGAGGCTAAAAGAGGCTGTTCCTCTGGGCCCAGGAGCACCTACAGAGGTGTCCTGCCAGTCACGCACTGCCGAGGTCTTGCAAAGGCTGCAACAGCGCTGACGATAGGTATGGCTAATAGACAAGCGGTGTATTATTTGCTCAAATGCTTTTTTAAAAAGTGGAGCACGCCAGGGATAGATTGCAAAAAAGATCTCCCTAGACTTTTAGATGATGCAGTTGCTAAGAGTTGTTTTATTGATCCAAATGAAGTTTTGAGAGGGAGCGATAGAAATTGTTTCGAGAAAAGATTTTGGATGCAGTTGCTCAAGACGATAAGGTAGCCAAAAAGCTTATGAAGCCATGGCAAGCAGTTGTTAATGCTCTCGCACAGCATGAAGCAGAGCAAAAGGCAGCCGCTGCGGCTTCAAAGTGTTTGGGTGTGTCACAGGATAGGAAACGAGACAGGGAAGAAAGCAGCTGCCCGCTGCCACCTTCTGTGACCTTGTTTACAATGCAAACAGGACCACTCGAACCTGCAAACTATTACCCCTCCCCTAATGTGATTCCTGCGCGACCCTCGTCGCCGGAATCTGACCCAGTGCCATCTACCCCCCCTCCTTTCTCCACCATAGCAGTTAGAGCAACCGCCTCAGGGGAGAGGCTGGTTGCCTGTACCGCCTGTACCCCAAACAGGACACTCTTAACGCTGAGCTCTGGTGTAGAGACTAATCCGTTTTTGCAGAAGGGTCAAAGGTTTGCTCAAGAGCGAGATGATTTTTGGCGAGAAGTTGCAAAAAACATTGCCGCTGAGGGACACCTAGATACCGCTAAAGAGCTTGCCCCCGCCTTCCCAGTTACATACTCAGCCCCTAATGCCCAGGGTCAAGTTGCTGTTACATTTCAACCCTTAGATTGGAAACTGCTCATGCAGCTGCGTGCCACTGTTAATGAATCGGGAATAAAGGGGGAACCAACTCTCCAAATGCTAGACTTTATGTGGGGCTCTACATTGCTTTTGCCAAACGACATTCACAGTATCACCAAGCTGATACTAACACAGCATCAGCTTATGTTGTTTGGAGCATATTGGCAAGCTGCTTGCCAGCAATCGGTAGCAGTTCAGCAAGCAGCAGGAGACCTGCTGCATAGAGTCACTTTAGAGGAGCTGCTAGGACTAAGAGCATACACTCGGAGGGAGGCACAAGCTCTCATAAGACCTAACAAGGTACGGGAGGCAGCCAGGGGGAACACCATCATATATGAGCATTAAGCAAGGGCGAGAAGAACCATTTGGTACCTTTATTGATCACGTAGTAAGCGCTATTATCGCAGCTGGGGTTCCAGAAGTTCTGCATAGTGCTTTGCTAAAACAATGTGCCATCCAAAACTGCAACCCCCCTCACGCATAGCTTACTAGGGATAGGAATTCAAAAGCAGGCTGAAGCGTCCCAGAATCAGATTCTTGCTGCTCTTGCTCCTTTGCAAAGCCAGCGGGTCTCACAACAAGCCACCCGGCTACGGTGCTTTTGTTGTGGCGTTTCTGGCCACATGAGAAAAGACTGTAACTCCGGCAAAGTGCGGTGCCAGAATTGCTGCTCTGATACCCATGCCACCGCTGCATGCTGCGCCGGAAAGCCGGGAAACGGGAAGCCGAGCGGGAAGGCCCGCCCCGCGATGACACCAAAAGCAGCAGCATACCCAGCGACCCAGGAAGTCAACGCCTGTGTGACACCGTCGCTAGGCAACATGACGCCATTACAGAGCAACCCTTCCGCCTCCAGCCTGCAACCCGGGGGAATCTCGGGTTGGACCTGGCAACCTCAATGAACTGTACCCTTATAGATAACCGACCACAACGTATCCCCACTGGGGTTAAAGGACCTATAGTTATAAACGGGAAAGCGGTCGGAGCACTTTTAATTGGACACTCATCAGCTACTATGGAAGGATTACAAATACTTACAGGACTAATTGATGCGGATTATACCGGAGAAATTCAAATCATGGTACGGACTCTTTTTCCACTTCTTTTCATCGAAAAGGGCACCCAACTAGCCCAATTGGTGCCTTTGCCGTTTCTCACTGAAGGACTATCACCCATACATTTCAACCCCAGGGGTGAGGGAAGTTTTGGATCCACGAGACCTGCAGTGGCTTTGCCCCGTAGTTGGCATTCCTAACAAGCTACTAAATGAACTTTGCCCACTTTTGAAGGGCACTAACCCTTCACAAGCTGTTACTCTGACAAAAGACTGTGTTACAGACTATTGCAGAGCAGATCACCACAGGCCTTATTTCAAGACGTGATCTTACATTGCCTTTGGACATTACAATCATATGTGGCCCACAGTATCTGCTTGCTGTCATCACTCAATGCAAATTAATAAAAACGGGGGAGCCACCGAAGGACATCAGGGTCCTAGAATGGATTGTACCACCGTTGCAGCCTAGAAGGACAATACAAGAAAAAGTGGCAACTTTAGCAGACTTAATTCAAAAGCGCACATCAGGATTTTGCAGGTTGATGGAACAGTCCCAGGGACGATCTGGATACCTATATCGTCCAAGGACCTAGAATGGTTCCTGCTTAATTCACCAGAACTACAGCGAGCTCTTTTAAACTGAGGACCTAATTTGGTAGCAAAGCCACTACCAACACCTACACTAGCGTGGATGACTAACCACGGGTGGATTTCCTGGACAATGCGCTTACTGTATTCACTGATGCCAGAAGGAAGTCACGGAAAGCAGCAGTTACGTGGAAAGATGATAACACCTGGAAGCACCAGATACTAAAGGCAGCACCAGAGGACTCATTACAAACATTAGAACTCTATGCTGTTGCTTGGGCCTTGGCTCAATGGAAGGACACTCGCCTCAATATTGTCTCGGATTCTCTGTATGTAGTAGGGGTTGCAAATCGCATTGAGGATGCAACACTGCGTGACCTCAAAAATCAGAGACTGGTAGCACTCCTTATAAGCATGCAAATAGCAATCTCTAAACGAACTGAAGCTTATGCAGTGCTACATATTAGAAGCCACATGAGCATGGACGGCCTGGGAGAAGGAAATGACTGGGCTGATCAGCTCGTGGCAGGAATTGTTCAGCCCCCACTACCAGTTCATCAACAGGCGAGAGAAGCCCATGCCACCTTCCATCAGCATGCTAAAGGACTTGCTCGAAGCTACAGCATTTCCATAGCTGAAGCACAAGCGATTGTCAAGGCCTGCCCAGTGTGCAGTTTCCATAGTAGTGGAATTGGGATAGGCTGTGGAGTTAATCCCAGAGGACTTAAAGCAAATGAACTTTGGCAGATGGATGTTATGTATGTTCCAGCATTGGGCCGCCTGAAATATCTCCACGTCTCCATTGATACTTATAGCCACTTCATTTGGGCTACGCCACAGCCAGGTGAAAGGGCTAGAGACGTGTGCAGGCACCTAACTAGCTGCTTTGCAGTGATGGGAGTCCCGAAAGCCATTAAAACGGACAATGGGCCTGCTTATGTTAGCAAGACCCTCCAAATGTTCCTGCAAACATGGAACATCAGCCACACCACAGGAATCCCACACTCTCCTACTGGGCAAGCTATTGTAGAGAGAGCCCATGGGACTGTAAAGAAATATTTAGAGAAGTTTAAAGATATTGTAGATCCAAAATAAAGAGTAGCAAAAGCTTTATTTGTGTTAAATCATCTTTGTATTTTTGGTGATGAAAAGGAGCCCCCTACAATAAAACATAGAGAAGGGGCTCCACCAGCTCAAAGAGGGACTGGTAGCTATGTCCATTATAAGGAGATGGCTACTGGGAAATAGAAAGGCCCTGCAGAAGTATTATATTTTGGTCATAGATAGGTTTGTGTGCTTACTCCTACAGGTCCGCAGTAGATACCCAGCCGTGGGGTCAAACCAGTGCTGCGTAGACCTGGAGCCTCTATGACATCACCTCCCGGAGCTGAGCCTGCTTCGACTACATCTAGTGGCTGATCCAGTGCTCTCACCTCTTGCTAACATCGTGCCTGCCCGACTTAGGCACTTTGAATCCTGGGAGGTGGAAGAGCAGCTTCTGGACGCCCTCGAGCAGCATTATCCTGGGAAAATTCAATGTAATACCTGTTGCGTTTGTGGGAGACCAGGGTACATTGCATGGTCCCTTCTCCAATGCGCAGGTTGTAGTAAGGAGTGGTGGGTCCATCAATCACTTTTGTCAACAGGAGCATGGTGTATTATTTGTGAGGGAGCCTGGCAACGTGAATTGTTACAGGCAGTGTTACAGCGAGAAACTGGTTTACCAGATTATCAGGGTCTTGATCTTTTTGAATCAGCTGAACAACAAGCTATTGCTGAGTTTCGCTGGCAAATTAACCACGAGGTTGCTCGCATTCATATACAGCTTAAATCCGCAATAGTGCGTAAGGTTTGCGGAGATGGCCTTAAAATACCACGCCAATGGACGTTGCGTACCCAGGAGTGGGAACGCATGTGCTATCGCTTTAATGCTTGCAGCATCGCTGATAACCGTGCATGCTCCCAATTCACATCACGTTAGCCACATAGACCACCGAAAGAACATGTGGGTTACCTGGGCTAACCAAATAGGCCAGGATTCCTTTTGCTTATCCTTAGCAACACCTTCTGATCCCTTCCGTACCTGCCTTATTGGGGTTCCGTTAGCAGAAACTGGTAGCCTTGAAAAATACACCCTTAACTATTCAGAACCAGAAACTGCACTTTCAGCCTTTTGCAATGTGCTCTCTGCCACTCTCACTGACGACTATCTCGATACTAAATTCTCCCCTTATGACATTTGCAATGCTCTTAAAATAAAGAAAAACCCTCTAGCTGCCCAAGCAAGAGCAATTGCCTTAGGCCTTAATACATCCATGTTTGAGCCTCAAGAGCTAGATCTCTTAGGCTCTCAGCCTAGTCCCTATTGTCTCATGTTTGGAGGCAGTCACTTTGACAGCATCTTCAGCCCCCAACGGCCAAAAGACAGCACATGGCTGAGCCCTACTGCTTCATGGTACTTTAACATCTCAGCGTACTGCAATGGATCAGTATGGCCAGTTGATAATCCTCCACAAGAACCCAGAGCGTTACCATCAGGAACTTTCCTCATTTGTGGAGACAGAGCATGGCCAGGAGTGCCTTCTAAGCCAGTGGGAGGACCGTGTTATTTTGGGAAACTAACAATGTTTGCCCCTAGCATTCAGCAACTACTAAATATCACACATAAGTGATCACGACAAAGCATTCTTTCATTAGATTCTAATTGCAAAGACCAGGTGCAACTATGGAAAGATCCTGCTGTCTTTTTTGCTTCTCTCCTAGCCCCAGGAGCTGCATCAGCAGGTGCCCTCACTCAGCTTAGAAGGCTGGCATGCTGGACAGGCAAGCAAGCAAATGTTACCTCACACCTGATAGGTGAGCTTATTGCAGACGTGGATAGCTTGCGCCACGCTTTACTGCAAAATCGTGCAGCCATTGATTTTTTTACTGTTAGCACAAGGTCACGGATGCAAAGATGTAGAAGGAATGTGCTGTTTTAATTTATCAGATCACAGTCAATCCATACACGCCCAGCTTCAATGGCTCATTGAACATACCAAAAAGCTCACAGTTCAAGACAGCTCTTTCAATAGATGGTTCCAAGGGACTTCTGGGGGACTCGGAGTTTGGGTCACAAGCCTCATAAAGGAAGGCCTCAGATAAATAGTCATTATACTTTTGCTTTTGCTTGGAGCACATATTATGTTTTCTTGTTTAGCCAAACGCATGGAACAGTTAACTCAGGGAGTTTTGGTCACTCAAATTAATAAAAACGGGGGAAATATCGGGGGAAATATTGAGGAAGATTGTGGGAAAGGGAATATTGTGGAAGATTGGCTACGTGAAAAAGGGCACATTAAACCCCTGCGGTTTGATCGCACACATCTTGTGTAACAAATGAAGTTGCAAAAAGCTACAGTTGTCCTGCTTAACAACTGGGCTTCCATTGAGTTCTTATTGCTGAGCTAAGTGTTTTATTGCAGAGTTAGCAAGGTTAATCTTTGGCAGTAAAACAATAAAATACTGTTGGTTAGAAAAGACAAAGAAAAAAGAGAATTGCTGACCACAGAAGAGGAGCTAGGAGGAGTTAAGAAGTCAGCTAAGACTACGTGAACCCCTTAGAATGCGCCTTTACGAATATTCATAAGCCTATTATTGATAGTATATAAGAAACTTTAGTATGATTAATAAACGGAATCCTGCTGACCACTCATATTGAGCATCTGGGCTTTCCCTCCGTCGTGACACTTTAGCACACAGCCTTTGCTTTACCTATTAAGACATCTAATCTCAAGCCATGGTTTTTCCTACTTTTATACTGTCACTGTGGGGGAGTGAGTGAGTGGCTCTATGGGGCTCAACTGTGTATCAGGGTTAACCCATAACAGCTGGGCTAGCAATGTGGTGCTCCTAAATAAAGGTATGTTGTGTGTAAGTCACACAAGTGTCTCTCGTTTGGATGTTCTAGGACTATACTACCTTGCATAAGTGTAAATATGCTTAAAGAGATGAAGCAAAACCATGAAGATGTAGATCTGCTCAGTCTTACGTGCTTAACACATTTTGATGCTTAATTTTCATGCTTAACCCTTATTCCAGAGGTTTAGATCTGGGCCTAGAGAATCACAAGCTATCAATAATGTCAAAAAAGGCTCAACTGAGGTATGCTGGGAAAAAAAGTAAAACATTTACACTATTTCTTTTACTGTATGGTAGTAGAGACAGATATTTATTTTTAAGGCTGTAAATCAGCTTTCATGGTCATTGACCCCCCTAAAAATAAGCACACTAACATACACCTGTGAATAGATAATCTTTCTTTGTTTCTATTCTTCTCAAGTATTCAAAGCAGAGAAGACCATGTGGAACCAGTACATAAATATTAATGACTAACTACCAAAGGGAATAATTGTAAATTAAAAATATAAGGATATACTCTTTTTTCCCCTTCTGCTAGTTATTCTGCAGGAAGGAAAAGTCCTATTTCCTACCAGACACCTCAAATTTAAATAGTCTCACAGTAAATTATTCCCCTCCCAAATATACAGTATACATGGTCTGAGTGAAAAGTCCCTTGGCAGTGATGACATTGTGTGAAATTCCAACACAGAACAAGGCTTTCCAAGTATGACTTAAGGCATCATTTTAGTGCATTTCATTTTTGTGCATTTTGTGCTGTACAACGAATCCTAATATAATATATTAGTATTTTAATCTTGAATTTAGACTCCAGTACTGGTTGAGGCTAAAGCAGCATTCTTGTTTTCTGATCCAAAAATTCCTGCTCACTTTCTAAGAAAGTCCATATTGTCTAAGGTTCTTATAGTCACATGTCATTAACATAACTTTACTACTCACTTCACCCTAATACAAGTGAAATGTCCAAAGGCAGGCAAAGTAGAAACAGAGGCCGGTAAAGATACTGTATAGTTTTTATTTTATTCTATGTCTATCTTCTATAGTTTTTAAAGAAATCTGTGTACAGTAATACAATACAATAATCTCTTTCTGCTTCCTTCCTACTTGCTGGCTGATAGTTTCCACACTCCTATTCTGTGGGTCAGAATAAACAAGTCAGTCAAGATTTTTCAATATTTCCTTGTCAGTCACTCTACAGTTTTTCAAATAGACAAAACTGTCTTTGGAGTAAGTGCAAGATGTTGGCAGCAGGAGGGCTGTAATGGTGGATAGGTGCTGTGCTGGCTTGGGCCAGTTACAGAAAGCTCCAGTGGGACACATCGTGACCAGAGAAGAGTCTACCAGCAAAGTTTGAGATGCATTTGTGAAAATATATGTAAGAAAAAACAGAAAACACCAGAGAGGGAACCAAAAAAAAAAAAAAAAAAAAAAAAGAAAAAGTAAGAAACAAGAGAGTGTTTCAGGGTCAGAGAAAGAGGACAGGGAGGAGGAGGTCCTCCAGGTGCCCAAGAAGATATTCCCTGCAGTCCATGGAGGACCTGCACCACTATAGTGCCATCTATAGACAACCCCATGCTGGAGCAAATGGATATTACTGAGGGAACTGCAGCCAGTGTAGAACTCATACCACAGCTTATTTTCTTGACAGGAACTGAAGCCTAAAAGAACCCCCACTGTTGCACTGGAAAAGTGTGAGGAGGAAGGAGTAACAGCTGTCACGGACTGACTGCAGCACACCATTTCCCATCTGACTGCACCACTTGAAGGGCGGGGTCTAGCAGGAAACTAGAGTGAAGGAGTGATACGGAGTCTGAGAAGGGGGAAAGGAAAGGTGTTATTGTAAAGTTTGTCCTTATTTCCCACTACTCCAACTAGTGATGACTTTTTTATTTTAATTGGCAATTGATTAAGTTATTTGAGCCTTTTTTTGCCCACAAAACTGACTGGTAAGCAATCTCCCTGTCTTTATATACACTCTCAAGCTTCCTCATTTCTGCTCTTTTTATTTTCTGCCCCATCCTGGGGCAAGGATGGGATGAGCAAGTAGCTGGCTGGGAGTTTGCCTGTTAGCTGAGGCTAAGCCACAATATGAAGTCATAAGAATGTTTAGCTTCACTGAAATGTTTGCAAAATATTTTTTCTGCTCCTAGTAAGAGGAAATCATACTCTGTACATTAAAACTTCAGTCCTTGTCATTATTATAGTCACTCCTCTGAAATATAATCATTAAATAAATAGATACTGTTACCAGACAAGTTATATTTCTTTAAAAAGGACCTATTCAGCAGTGGGGGAAAATGTTAGGACTTAAACAACAAGAAGGGTGATTTAATCCATGAAATAGATAGCAGTTAAGAAGCAAGCTCTGGGTGATATCTGTGTGTTAGAAAAAAGTTTAGGGCCTGTCATGCTTCAGTGCTCTTAAACCTGGGAGAGGAAATTAACAAATCCTGGAAGTGAAATTTGTTGTTCCTGGACACCAAGGATGCAGAATTATAAACCACAAATACAAGTTACAGAAACCAGAGATGAAGACGAAACTAAGACAATTATTGGGATTCTCCCTATCTGGGAAAAAGTTAATAGAAAGACAGAAAATGTGGACTAATTAGCATGAGAAATGAGAAATCAATAACCAATAGAAGATAGAATACTAATTAATGAAGACAACTACGTAACTTGTTAGCCAATGAACACTAATTCCTTTGTTTGCTAAAATCTATAAATAGTTAAAAGCTTTGATAACTGATGTACATGATTTGTGGAGGGATCCCCATGTAGCTCAACACTGAATAAAGTAAAGTTGACTTTCTAACCTAACAAACTAGTTAAAGAGTTTATTTCCTGGTTTTCCATGGCAATATCACATATTCTACCCAACCAGAACATGATGTTCCTTTGCATGCACTGGATGATGCTAATTTTGAAGAAACTTTCTTGTCTGACCATCCAGGATCCACTCTGGCAGTCACACACACCACCCAAGACTGTCACTGTTGGGACCGAAGCCCCTCTGCAACACGTGGCTCCAGTGAGTCAATGGGTGCCCCGCTTGACTCCCTACACATTCCACTCACACAGACAGACAGGTTTCCTTTGCTGGCTCAGCTTCAGGTTTCCTGTATCAGTCACAGAAGTCTGGTTCTCTTAGGTTATGATCAAGCCTTTAATCATGGTGCAGCAGCACAACAACAGGTTGTGCTGGTGCCGCCCAGGAGGGACCTCAAACAAAGAAGTCCTTGGGCTTTTGTTTCCTTACAGTCTGTGCATGTGTTCCAATGGTGATTTTGGGTCAGGAGTCTTTTTGTCCTTCACTGGTTCCTGCAGAATCCCTGAGTGATGGATCAGCCTGTCCCCAACATCCCTGTGCCCTCAGCTGTGTAAAAGGTCAGTGCCAGGTCACAACTCATTGCTGGGGGCTCCAGCCATTTCCCCCCACCTAGGGCACAACTTGCACTGCAGCTGCTCACTGAGATGCCTGCACTGGGTGTAGTCCTCAACATATGTCTGGTCTATATGCAGATACAGGTCACAATCTTAGATTATGGACTGCTAGCTAAAACAACAGAAAGATGCTTTCCCCCCTCTCAGTTCATCAGCTTAAAATCTAATATCGTCCCCATTAAGATGTGTAAAACTTTAAAAATTATTTTAGCCCAAATACTCTGCAATTCTTCTCTAATTTGTTTTTAATTTCTTTTGTGGCACCACAGTCTTTTGACTGCCTTAGGAAGCAGTACAGCACAATAAACACAGTTTTGTACAGCACAGCAGTGCTGAGGACTTCATGTCCACAACACATGCAGTTGGGGGCTTTATTTTGGAGTAGCTTTAGTCTGGCCACATAGACTGAGCACCTCTTAGTGATTAAAGTGCATTAGATATATTTTTGGAACACATTTTCTGATATAGCTTGAGGGGGGAGGGGGATGGAGCAGGAGGAAGGAAGGAAAGAGAAAGAAGTAGTTCCTACACTCCAAGACTGTTTCAGGATATGAACCAAAATATTTTAAGTGGCAGCAATTGGGAGATAAAGTGCATTCTTGATGCAGCCTTAAACACTATTATGTGTGTTAGTTATCCAAAGAAAGTGAAAAGAATTTCAAGAAAGAAATATCTGCAGCAAAATAGGAATGCTGTTGCATTTCTATGTCTTCATATGCATTTCTTCATAACTCTTCCAAAGTTAACTTTATTGAATATGTCGGATAAGGCATAATAAAAAAATCTTTTCCCTTTTATTCTGTATGCCACATAATATTTGATGCTTAAAATCACAAAGTCCAGTGTCGTTTGTAGATTGGATCCCTTGTATTTCCTGGTATATTCAAGCTCCCTATTAAAATAGGTATGTAGTTATTTGAGTTACACAATGTCCAAAAAGAACTATTTTTCTACAATAGGAAATTGAAGAAATTACTATAGTATAATGCCTAATGTTTAAATTATTATTATATATCCTAACAGATATATAAGTTTCTGGATGGCTTACTCCTTGTATAACCTGGTATTACTGATTTCACCAAATATTTTCCAACCAGTCTTTCAGGCAAAGAACAAATAAATACCTATATTATGCAGCAAGATTAAATAATGGACATTCTGTACTCAAAGTAAAGGGGACACTTAGGAGAATGGCTGTTTCTTCTTTCTTAAAAGTTAGCACTTCATTGCTCACAGAAGATTAGTATAGTCATTGTACACCAAAATATACTATAGTATCCATAATTTGCATGTGTCAACAGATGTGTTACACAAAAGCCTGCTAAGGTAATTATTCTGTTTTCAAAAACATGTTACCTTGGAGTCACTGGCACGCCTGGGAACATAGCTTTAAACAACTATGATTTATATTTGTGGAGTTTAAAAAACAAATTGATTTATTTTTGGCTTTTGCAACATCGCCACCAAGTAAAATTTAGCATCTGTAAATGGCCTCTGTGTCCAAGTGAATGGACTCAAGTCTTAACTTGAGGGGAGCTTTATAGTTGGCCCCTCTACAGAGTCTGAGGCTTCAGGCTACATTCCTAGGATTTGCAGGGACTCTTTTTTCCTATGACTAGGTAGTTCTCTGTTAGAACTCATGGCAGCAAATCAATGTCCTTTTCATATTACTTGCTGTGCTTTCTTAACCTCTCAGAGCTCAAAACCCAGAGAGGCCGTATTTCATTCCAGCTATATATCATACCGGCAATTTCCTGTTGATTAACAAATATGCTACTAATGTTTACTAGTGGTCCTACCCTAATCCTTATGTGCATTCACCACTTCCTGACTGGCAGAGATAGCAGTGTGATCTGTCCAGGGAGTAGACCAGACATGTGTTCCTGGGTCAGCTAACTTGGCAACTGTGAGACATAAATACAAGATAAAAATACCATCAAGTTGGGAAAACGCTAATAAAAATGTTCTAACACACCTTCTTTAGGAACTAGTAGTAGAAACGAAAAGATGAGGGCAGGGGAACTGTGATCCTTTCTTCTTTTTCCTTGTCTGGTCTTTGAGTAGAAAATGAGATGTTAACTACAAATTCAGTAAGACAGTGGTGGTGGTACCACACCTACATTTTATCCTCCAAAACAACACATACAAATGTGTGACTGGACCCTCTGGACAACAAGCTGTTGGCAATGCTGTTGCGTTACATTACTGCTGTTGTATTACTGTTGGCAATGCTGCTTGATACTTGGTTAGGAAAGAGCAGACTTGGAAAGTGTTAGGACCTGATCCTAATGAGTTCTTTACAAATCCTCCATGCCTTAGTCTTATAGGGGAGTGAGGTAGACATGATCCTTGCAAAAGTGCCACTGCTCATCCTACAGGAGCTAATGTTTTTGCTCCAGCAATCCCAGTTCCCAGCAGGTCAGCCAAGGTGGCGGCCATGAACACTTTTCTCTCTAAGCACCCATGCGCTATTACCTAGATTATAAAGATCATGGAAGAATTGAGGGTTTATCCTGCTGTTGTGGTTTAATCCCAGCTGGAAATTATGCAGCTGCTCACACACTCCCTGATGCATACCCAGTGAAGAGGAGAATTTAAGGGGAAAACAAGTAAACCTCATAGGCTGAGAGAAGAAGAAGAAGGAAGAAGAAGAAGGGGGAAGGAGGAGAAGAAGGGGGGAGGAGAAGGAAGGAGGAGGAGGAGGAGGAGGAGGAGGAGGAGGAGGAGGAGGAGGAGGAGGAGGAGGAGGAGGAGGAGGAGGAGGAGGAGGAGGAGGAGGAGGAGGAGGAGGAGGAGGAGGAGGAGGAGGAGGAGGAGGAGGAGGAGGAGGAGGAGGAGGAGGAGGAGGAGGAGGAGGAGGAGGAGGAGGAGGAGGAGGAGGAGGAGGAGGAGGAGGAGGAGGAGGAGGAGGAGGAGGAGGAGGAGGAGGAGGAGGAGGAGGAGGAGGAGGAGGAGGAGGAGGAGGAGGAGGAGGAGGAGGAGGAGGAGGAGGAGGAGGAGGAGGAGGAGGAGGAGGAGGAGGAGGAGGAGGAGGAGGAGGAGGAGGAGGAGGAGGAGGAGGAGGAGGAGGAGGAGGAGGAGGAGGAGGAGGAGGAGGAGGAGGAGGAGGAGGAGGAGGAGGAGGAGGAGGAGGAGGAGGAGGAGGAGGAGGAGGAGGAGGAGGAGGAGGAGGAGGAGGAGGAGGAGGAGGAGGAGGAGGAGGAGGAGGAGGAAAGAAAGGACAGGATAGCTGCCTAAATTACTTGCAGAATTAGAAATTTGAAGCCACAAAGCAACTTTTAAACCTTTGAAACTAACTAAAAGCATGAATGAATGGCAGAATAAAAAAACCAAAACCATTTAGGCAGTGATTCAGGATGGCTGCCTGAAATTATGAGGAAAACATAACTAAAATATTGACAGCTTCTTTTCCAATAAAAGACTAGTAGAAGATCAAAATCTGAAGCATAGTACACAGCTGTGATCTGCTATTCAGAATAGCAAATTTTTTTTGAAGACACTTTCCAATGCTAGAAAAGGAATTTCAGGTATTTTCTGTTGTTCTAGTTATTTTGCCTTCCCCAAATCAGTAAGACATTGCTTTGAATGGCTGTACTATGAAAATAGCTAAAGGGAGAACAGATTGTTACCCCAATGGTTTTGTGAGGCCATTGCAATCAGGTGCTCAATAAGGCTACAAGAAACAGAACTTCTCAAAGACCATTTTCCTTTGACTCTCTGATTGTTTTTTTCCGCCGTGCCTAGCTGCTGTAGTGCGGCTTGCAAATATAAGAAGTACAGTCCCTTTTCCTGATTTCCTGGTTATTACTGAATGGGGAAAGGAGGTGCACATAGTGCAATTTCCAGGATAGAGTAAAATGACCTCCTTCTTCCCTTCCTGTATTAGAAGTACAGAGTGGTTGAGCCTCCAGAAGATTGTCACTGTTTAGTCCATTTAGCCATAAGTTCTTTACTTCCCCAATGCAGGGATCAAAGTAGGAGCTGAGCAGGTCTCTTGATTACTTTCTTATACAACTATTTCTAGGTTATAACATCTAGATACATCTAAGTTAGCTACATTTAGATACCCAGAAGCAAATGCTGAAGCATCATTGCAGTGTGCTGTCCATGTGGTTAACTGAAGACCTGTTATTGATTTTATTTGAATCAAGCAGATGTAGCTCAAGGACATTAATACTCTTTCACTACAATCAAAACATATTACCCAAACATTCATATTCTTCTAAAAGTGTTCCTAGAAACCTAGTTTCCCACACATTTTAGACCCTTCCTAGCTCAATCTAGTCATCATGGCATTTATGGTTCATTGATGCTGTGGCAGTTCTTTTTCCTTCTTCCTGCACTTACAGTAAAAATATTTTTTAAGTTTTAAATTTATAAAGGAAAAAAACAGTTGTGAAGGCAGCTGGGTGCACTTTAGCAAGCACAATTACTTTTTTCATCCTAAATACATTAGATTTTGCCAGAAGCACAGCTGCCAATAGCAGGCCAAAGACATAGTGCGTCTTTTTCTTACACCACCAAGCCTTCACCTAATTTCTCCAGCACCACCTGGAAATGTTAAAGATGATTGAGGTAAAAGAAATAGTAGTCTTTCAATAGGACACTGAGAAGATTAGGGTTTTGTTTGAAAAACAAAGTATATACAAAAAATTATTTTTAAAGCTGTTGCCAGGTGACTATTCATCAAAGAAGCCTTGCTCAAACCACATCAGAATTACCTAATGGCAGTGAATCACCACCATGCCAGTTCCCCTGCCTTTTCTTGCTACAGTGCCTTCTATTGTTTTGTTCAGACTGAACTAGAGTCAGAATGGGACCTACTTCTTGTGAAAATTCCTTCATTTCCAAGTCCAGTAATATATGGTATAGTAATTTTTACCTTATTTTAAATGGGCAAGTGATAAGGCAGGTAATTGTGAAGGCTTTCTCTTCATTTATCTACAGTTTGGCAGTGGAAAACTCCTTTTAAGATTCTTTATGAATGAGTGACACCTACTGGACAAAATACGCTGTAAAAAAAAAATCCACATTTCCCATAATCTTTTTACTCCAGAAAACTGAACTTAAAAGCAACCACAGCTTCTTTTAAAAGAAAAAGTGGGGGGAGGGGGCGGGGGGGGGCAAGAAAAAGAAAAGGCAAGCAAGATATTGGTTTTGCCTTCAAAGTCCTCAGTCAAATCAAAGTGAAATTTGTACTGAAAACAAGTGAGCTCTCACAAAATTAGTCTCATTTTCCTGTCTGGAGGAGTAGTCAACAAAGTAGTGAGCAAAGATAGTAACTACTTTTCATGCAAGTTTTAAAAGTATTCAAATATAGTTTCGTTTCTATTTTGGACTTACTGTATTCAAAGCTCTCTTTGAAAGAGAAAGGAGCTTCATCTCCAGCTGATTTCCAGTTCACATTGGTGTGGGATTGTAAGGCCTTGGTTGACAAGATTTTTAACAGGTCTTACAGTTGTTCATGTACTCTGAGTTAGGCGCATGGTAGAAATACTTACAGGATATTCTCAAGAGGTCAAAACAACGACAAAAAAAAACTTCACTGGCAACTTTAGAAAAATCAAGGAAACTTTGGCAAAAGGTTTAGTGCAACATTCAATCAACATAAAACACTTCTCAAAGCATTAATTTAGCCCATTCAAGTTAGCAAACCTTAAGCCTGTTCAATTTCACTCAAGAATTCTAAGAACAGGGAATTAGAAGGAGAAAGAGAGAAGGACAGAAAAGATACAGAAAAGCACACATATAGCTACCAGCTCCTGGTTTCCCATGTTGATAGAAACTCCAGAAGGAGGTAGGGTCCAGACAAAGCGATGGTCTCATGTTTGGCCTTAAATACCCCTTGGCCTTCCTGGGCCCTTCCCCCAAGTGGGAATTCTGGTCATTTGGCCCCTTAGAAGCTGGGTTAGGAGAGTGTGGGGCATTGCCTCCGGTGTTCCATGATTGGCAGCCACTGCCAGGCTGGAATACGGGCTCTAGGGGTGGGGGTGTAGAGGGCAGATAGCTGCCTCACCAGGGCAAGGCCCAACCTGCCCCTTTCCCCACACACATGCATCCCAAAGTGTCTCGAGACATCAATCTTTCCAGTCTCTCACACAAGCTTGGAAGGCATATCTGGAGGTCATCTAGTCAAAATCATGCCCTGCTCAAACCAGGTTGCTCAGGGCCCTGTTCTTCTGAGTTTTAATTACTACAGCCTAACTGGGCAACCTACTATGGTGCTTGACAAGGATCATGGTGAAATTTTTTTCTCTCTAACTGGAATTTTCCTTGTTGGAGCTTGCATCTACTGCTTCTTGTACTATCAACACACACCTTTGAAAATAGTGTCTTTGTATCTTCTTTTCACGTAGGTATAGACACCAATAAAATCTGTCTCTAGCCTTCTCTTCCCAAGGCTGAAGGGATTCTGATATCTTGACCTCTCATCTTAGACCCCTTACCATATGCTGGTAGCCATCCACTTGGACTTGCTCCATTTTTTCCCTGCCTGTCTTTTGACCTGAATTTGTGCACAGCATTCTATATCTCAATACAATCTCACAAGTATCACAGAGAGGGGTAAAACCACCTCCCTCAATCAAGAGCCTATTACATTATATTCAATGTGTGTTCCACCAGTAGTCCCAATTTCTGCAAAGCCTCTTTCCAGCTTTCTGGCCTGTACTAGTGCATAGGGTTATTCCATCCCAGACAGAGGATTTTGCACCCTCCTTTATTGAACAAACTCAAATCTGTCTTACCTGCCTCTGCTGCACATAACAAGTAGTAATCTTATTCATCCTGTATCTTCATAGTGACACAATCACCATTCTTATAAAGCATGTTTTGCTGTCCTAACTTCTTTAATGAACATAGAGCTTCTTAAATAAGAGGAAAAAAATCTTTCTATCATTCTTCAGAAAATCTTTAACTAGCATTTTGTTAAAGATTCTGGGAATAGAGTATTTGACTGCCCAACACCATATAAGCAGTAATACAACTGAAAAAACCAACCTGTAATGAGAAGTTACATTTATTTGCTATTTAATCGCATCAATGCAACAGTTAAAACCCAAAACCACAGAGCTGTTGTTCATCTAACTAAATAACAAACCCTTTCCTAGCTATACTGGTCTACAGCCATGACTATTTACCACTGATGACTATTTGCCAAACAATTGGACTGAACTCTGTTAAAAAAACAAGCAAGTAAACCCCCCACATACTACATGAAGAAGGCAAGAATTTGTGAGGCATAAGCCGAAGTGCCTTTTCAAGACCATCTACGCTTTGAGTGAGAACATATTCACCATACAATGCAGAGACAGAAGGAAACAAACTTGCAATATTTTTTGTGTTCAGGTCCGAAGTAAATAGCTAAGATACAAAAAGGGAACATCTGGAAAAACATAGCTTCTAAGAGGCAGCATCTATTTTGATTAATCCATCTCCCATATGTGGTGCAGTCAAGAAGTCTGTTCCTGCAATTATATAATGTGGCAGTAATCTAACTACTGGCTTTACCTCTGCAGCTGCGAGCATCTCTATTAAAGTACTGTACAGGGATGCAATTCTCATTAAGAGACAAACAGCTAATTATATTGAAGATGCTGACTGTAATTCTACTTCCGAAAAAAAATTGTTCTCTTGCTAATTTGAAATATAAAGGTATATAATCTCTTTTTTCTGCACTTTGCATTTCTCGGTAGAAACACGTGCTGGAATTAATCAGTTACAATCACAGATCCTTCTAAAGAGGATCAGCTCAGTCTTACTCCTACCTTAAGCCAACTGATACAGACATTTAGAAACACTGTCATGTTACACTGTTTATTTCTTTTTCTTATAGAAGAAAATAGTGGTTTTAAATTATAATGAGAAAGTTTTTAATACTATGATTTTATAGAAAGGAAAGGAGATACTTAAATAATAGCCTTCTGTAAGGCCTTTGACATGGTTCCCCACAATGTTCTTCTTTCTAAATTGGTAAGAGATGGACTTGATGGGTGGACTCTGGTGGATGAGGAATTGGTTGGATGATCACATTCAAAAGAATGTCCTTGACACTGTGCAAATACTGCTCAACAACAGATGGTTTTCCCTGCAGTTGAGTTAATTTTCTTCACAGTGGCTGGTATGGAGCTATGCTTTGGATTTGTGCTGAAACCAGTCTTGATAGTATAGAGATGTTTTTGTTATTGGTGAGCAGGGCTTACTGAGGGTTTTCTGAGCCAAGGCCTTCGCTGCTTCTTGTACCACCTCACCAGCAAGGGAGCTGGGAGTGCACAAGAAGTTGGGAGGGGACACAGCCATAACAGCTGACACCAACTGACCTTTCAAAAGGACATTTCATACCATATGATGTCATGCTCAGTATATAAACTGGGGGGAAGAAGGAGGAATTAGAGAGACATTTGGAGTGATGGCATTTGTTTTCCCAAGTCACAATTATGCACGATGGGGCTCGGTTCTCCTGGGGATGGCTGAACACCCACCTGCTCATGGGAAGTGGTTAATTAATTCCTTGTTTTGCTTCACTGGTATGTGCTGCTTTTGCTTTCCCTATTAAACTTACTTTATCTCAACCCATGAGTTTTCCCACTTTTACTCTTCCAATTCTCTCCCCCATCTCCTTGGTGGGGGAGTAAGTGAGCAGCTGCATGGTACTTAGTTTCCAGCTGAGATTAAACTTTGACAATTATTAATGCTGCCTTGAACACAATGCCAAAACATAGCCCTATACTAGCTACTGCAAAGAAAATTAACACTATTCTGGCCAAAACTGGCACCTATGGTCAGTTCTTACTTCTTAACCCTGAATAATTCATTCTCAGAGAAGGAAAGAAGACATAAAACTTGAAGTTTGAGAAGTAGTGTAAACTCAAGTGTGTCCATAGCATGGAGAAGCATACTGAAGCCAGTAAATATGTTTAAAAACACTTAAAATATACTAGCCTTAAATGTACTTAAAATTTCTGAACAATTCCATTTCTAAGGTTGCAGCTTCAGGACTTGCAGGGGATTAGTCTAACTTTTAAATGGGGGTGGGAAAGTCTTGTTCATGCTACGCACTCTCAACTATCTCAATCATCAATACATTCCCCATTCCTTTCAAAATGCTACTGTGTTGATTTAACACGGCCTGGTTTTTTGGTAGCAGAGGGGGCCATGGAAGTAGCTTCTGTGAGAAGCTGCTAGAAGCTTCCACCATGTCTGACAGAGCCCATCTCTGATGGGTCTGAAGATGGACATGCTGCTGGCCCAATTAGAGAGGTTGGTAACGCCTCTGTGATGACATATTTAAGAAGAAAATCAAAACAGCGCACACACAGTTTTTTCCAGGGCAGGGCAAGGCACCGTCACTGGGGCCACCCCGGGGCAGCATGTGGTGATGCGCCACAGCTGCTGCCATCTTGGTGTGGCCTGTGACGAGCCTTGCCTTCCTGGCTGCCCCTAGCCAGCCACACCACAGGCAGAAGTCCCAGGGCAGTGGCAACAGCTTTTCCTTCCCAGCACCCCGCATGAAGAGAGGCGCGAAATAGCACCAGCGCCTGCACAGTGACAGTGGGGCCGCCTGGCTGGCAGCGGAAACATGGCGAGCGATTCCGTGACGCGCAACCTAGATGAGATCAACCTCTCCACGCTACGCTACGGGATGTTGCAAGAATCTTTGAATTGGTGGAACTTGTTAGCAATGGTACCTATGGGCAGCAGTTTTTCTTCTAGGTAGAGGAGGAAGTGAGGACATGTAAGAGAAAACATCATGAAGACACCAAGGTCAGCGGAGAAGGAGGGGGAGGAGGTGCTCCAAGCGTCAGAGTCAAAACTCCTCTGCAAGCTTTGGTGAGGACCATGGTGAAACAAACTGTCCCCCTGTAATCCATGAAGTCCACGGGGGATGCAGAGATCCCGTCTCAGCCCATGGGAAAGTTGCCAGAGTGGGTGGATGCCAGAGAAAGCTGTAATCCAGTGGGAGACCTGAATAGAGAGGGCTCCTGCCTCCAGAGATAGAGAAAGAGGGCCCTTGCTTCCAAATTAGAGCAGCCTATCCTTAGAAGACTGCACCCCATGGACAAGTGACCCACTCCACAACAGTTTTGGGAAGACTGTCCATAGGAGGGACTCTCATTGCAGCAGTTTTGGTAGGACTGTTGCTCGTGAGATGGGAGCCAAGCTGGAGAAGTTCAACGAGACTGTCTCCCATGGGAGGGACCCCATGGCTTAGCAGAGGAAAGACTCCTCTCCTGGAGCAAACAGAAGATCTTGAGTGAAGAACTGACCAAAACCCTGTCAGAGACTGAAATAGTTCATGCCACAAACATTGATATAAAGGTTTGCCCATTATAACAAAAACTATATAAAGAAGCTACAGCCAAAGAAGCCTCCCTGAAAGATACGCAACTGGGGCTTTGGACTGAAAGTCAAACTACTGAGATTAGATAAAGGGAAAACCCATTCTTCAATCACCTGAAACAAACAAGTAAACAAGGAAAAGAATGTGAGCCAAACCCAGCAGCCGTGCTAAGAATCATCTCTGGCTTGCTTTGGGGTGGGGGAGGCTGTAGTCCACAGACCCATTTGCTTGGAGCCAGTTTGCACAGATTTTCTCCCCAAATGGGGTGGGGGGAGGAAGTTTCAGTGTGTCATAACCTCTGCTCAGGGGCAGTGAAACCATCCTCCCTTACAAAAACTTGCTATGGAACCCCCAACCCTGGGAAGGCCACATCCACAGGACATTCACGTGAGCAGCAGCTGAGGGGGTACCTTAATCCATCAAAGACCCCCCAAAGTGCCCCTGCCAGTCATTCCTGAAGCCTTGCACCACAGGACTGCACATGATGCAATAAACCCAGAGTCTGTTGTAAGAGACAATGGCAAACTTCCCCCTCCCAGGGAGGTGCCTGGGTTTTCCTACCTAGCCTGAGCGTATATAAACCCATCGGATTCTATGCTTTTCGGGGAACCTTCACCACCAAGAAGACCAGCTGGAGAGGATCAACGGAACATCACTGGGATCCACGGAGTGGTGATATTTTCCTTATTCTGTCCCTGTCACTCTTTCTGTCCCCCTCACCTATTTTCTGTTTTTTTCCTTCTCTTCTCTCTCTCTCATATTTGCTATAAAATAAAACCCATACTATTGTCACTGGCATACGGTCTCGTTTGCACCTTAATTCAGGCAGAAGCATTTCTAAGAACTTTAGTAACCAGATCATAACAAACCCCCATGCCCTGTCTCCCTGTGCTGTCAGTGAGAAAGAAGGAGAGGCTGGAGGGTAGGGGGGAGAAGGTGTTTAAAAGGCTAATTTTACATCTCATTATCCTCCTCTGACTCTGTTAATAATAAATTTACCTTATACCTTTAAATTTGAACCTGTTTTGCCCTTAGAGTGTTTTCTCCCAATCCTTATCTCAACTCATGAGCCCTTTGTTAATTTTTTTTTCCTCTCCTCTGCCCGACTATAACAAGAGGGTGAGGGAATGGCTTTCATGGGTACCTGGAGTTTCGCCAGTGTCAAACCATGACAGCTACTCATTAGACCCCTCCCTACATTGATAATGTAGCAAGGGTTACTCCTACAATTACACAGGAAATTACCTGGTTAGATAGAAATAGAGACCTGCCAGCAGGAAAGAGCAATTAGATAGGTTTGGGATGTCTGAGAATATGAATTCGTAATAATAGCAGCAATACAAGACTTACATACAGTTCTGGAAGGTATTTCTATTTCTACCCAGATTAACACAGGCTCAAGAAGCCCTGTCTACACTGTGCTTACACTTTTGGCTAACATGGCAGATGCTCTTGGTTTTCCCATGTTGGTGTGGAATGTGCAATATTTCATTATGAGAGTTTCCCCAGTCCTGGATCCAAGTGAACTTTATAGTGTTAGTCTGTAGACAGTTCCTTGCTTTATGCCTTTCTTTCTTTTTCTAATATATATATTACCTTTGCTAATATATACATCAGTTTACTTTCCCAAAATGTACTGGAATTTAGCCAATAAATGGCCTTAACTGCTATTTATTACTTTTGCCACAAGAAAGTCACAAACAGAGAAAACCTGTTCATCAGACACAAATGTTTGAATGAGAGGGAAACAGTGTGCCACTTGCAGGGTAACCAAATCAAGATTTGTGTTTTCTTGTTTAAAAATCTTTTAAACGCTTTCACTAAGAAATAATTTTGGCCAAGCATTACAGTTTGACAAAGTTACTGCATCAGGTTTCTTCACATATTTTTAAACAGCTTGAATGTGAATTATAGCTACATAGTAGCACAAGGTGACTCAAACTCAGCTTGAATTTCAGTTTCAGAACTCAAAAAGAAGCGTGCTCTCCACAAAACCCTAGAAATCTTGACACTCATATAGGCACTCCATACTATGTGAATTTATATTTAGTGAATTTATACTCATGATTTCCTTGTGAGACCCCACAGGGGTCATCCTTTCCATTCTTCTATATGGGGGATGGAGGCTAACAGCTACTACTATATAATGTCCCAGGCAAGCATGAAATATAAAAGTTTTGAGATCTGCTCTTCTCTTTACTAAAAACAGCAGAAAATACAGAGATACAGAGTTCATCTATGCAAAGACCAGCTCATTAGTGACACCAGTGACATGTGATACAGCCCCAAATCAGCTAGATCTTCAAGGCAAATCTGCCCAGGCTGTAACCTACAGCAAGTTGCTGGGGAAAAAGAAAAAAAGACCAGACAGTTTAAAATACCAATAAATTCATGCGTCATTTGGATATCAAATATATTATTTTGGTTCAAATGAGGAAGAAGAAAAACACAGTGGTTACAATAAGATACATAAGAAAGGTTTAAACATAGCTTCCTCAGCATGGTACTATCTGACCCCTAGAAAGGCATTTCTAGGTACAAGTCCTGTCCTGACTTTTCATTCCCTTTGCTTCACAGCAAACTGCCCATGTTTCCACATATGTAGGGGGTTGCTGTGCTCCTGTAAACCTTAAGCACTCTATATCATGCAGGCTTGTGAGTCTCCTCTCACATTCCTCTCACAACACATTCTCCCAAGACAGGTTAATTATCTCCCTTTCCTTCCAGGAAGGTCTGCCTAATCTCTTTCTTCCACAGATATACAGCCCAAAAAGAGAACCAAGCAAAGAGAATGTACAGCTCATAGAACTATAATTTACCGTGCTTGGTGGTCCAAATGGCTACACAACTGAAATATCAGAATGTCATTGCAGGTTTCTGTGCCTTATTTCAAAAGAAAGAACATTTTATAGTCCAGTATTGTAGGAAACACAATTATACAGACTCCATTTAGGAACTGGGTAAAATCCATGTCAGAGATTCCCAAATCATGTTCTTTTCACAATAAAATATTTAAGGCAGTAGTTGTGTTTCTTGTCTTTCTCTTAGACCTCTCATGATGCAACAAATCCTATGCAATAGTATTCCTATATTTAACATAAATATATTAAAGAAATCCTACTCATTACACAGTGAATGTTTTGATGGTTACAAAAAAAAAAGAAACAGTTGTTTCCTCAGATTTATAGACAACTT